>NC_090650.1:340981247-341281247 GCF_040937935.1 Hyperolius riggenbachi | reverse complement strand
AACACCAGGCCGCCTCCGAATGGCCTCCATCAGAGATGCGCTGAGCCCCCCCAGGAACTACAAACGCACCTTGAACCCAAACAGAAGCTCTGCATATACACCAAACGCATGGCTATTAAGTGGCAGCAGCTGACCAAAAACGAATTACATTAGTACATAGCAAGGAAATGAGCAGCGCTACTTAAAAACAGACTAGTGCCTACCTGCAAAAGAGTGCAAGCCCCACTTGTGGGGTCGAATACACACTGAGCATACACATGACCTGTCTACCACTAGAGGAGGATGTTGGTTTCCATTAACAGCTTGCATGCAACCTATTAAGTACTCGTCCCTCCCACTGCGAAGAAGTCAATCCTCCATGGGAGGGCTATGTATATGCATAGCCTGGGTGCGGCTAATCAAATAAAATCGAAAATTGCGCAGAAGGTGGATCAGCGCAACACCAGGCCGCCTCGGAATGGCCTCCATCAGAGATGCGCTGAGCCCCCCCCCAGGAACTACAAACGCACCTTGAACCCAAACAGAAGCTCTGCATATACACCAAAAGCATGGCTATTAAGTGGGAGCAGCTGACCAAAAACAAATTACATTAGTACATAGCAAGGAAATGAGCAGCGCTACTTAAAAACAGACTAGTGCCTACCTGCAAAAGAGTGCAAGCCCCACAAGTGGAGGATTGACTTCTTCGCAGTGGGAGGGACGAGTACCTAATAGGTTGTGCAAGCTGTTAATGGAAACCAACATCCTCCTCTAGTGGTAGACAGGTCATGTGTATGCTCAGTGTGTATTCGACCCCACAAGTGGGGCTTGCACTCTTTTGCAGGTAGGCACTAGTTTGTTTTTAAGTAGCGCTGCTCATTTCCTTGCTATGTATTAACCAGAGATTGCAGAGCTACTCCTGGGATTTTAGATACTAAGGATGGAGGAACATTACCCACAGCAGCATAAGCAGTTTTATAAATAAGAGGCAGGTAAAATAATCTGTTGGGTATTATAAGTAAGATAAGGAAATGTAAAAATTGTGACCTCAGTTTTATCTTCATGTAATCTCTTGGCAATTCTCCGTACATTTTAATGGTGGTAAGTCTGTATACTATGCAGCCTTAACACATTAGAAGCACTGGCTGCCACAAATAGATTAGGATGTAATGGAGCCGTAGGTAAGATCGTAGATTTCGGGCCCCTTGTGGTCCTTTTGGTAAGCTAAAGTGGAGAGAGGTCAAAGAAGGTGGCTGGTGGGCCCCTTCACATCCACTAGGCCCCAAGCACCTGCCTAGTTTGCCTGGTGGATGATCCTGCTCTGCTGGCTGCTGTCACTAAGGGAGCTTACTTGGGCCCCAAGAGGACTCTGAGGATGGCAACTATGCCCCCTCCTGCCTTTAGAATGCCTCCGTCCATTCTGGTCAATAATCTTTTTGGTCAAACCAAAGACTAAGGCCTTGTTCACATTGTGTTTTGCTCGTGTGTCCATTTTTTTCTGCATCTTTTTTAAGCATTTTCCAGCAATTTTCTGTGCGTTCGCTCATTTTGTGGGTGTTTTTGTAAGCACTTTTTCAGAGCGCTTCCCTCTTTTGATCAGGAAAAAAATCCGGAAACAATAAATACAATGTATTTTTTTTAAAAAAGCTTGCGCAATCGCTTGCCAAAGCGATTTTGTGAGCGTTTAGCCTCAAAAATGGCTCAAGCACCGCTTTTCAAAGTGGATCGCAAATGAACCACTCTGATATGACCTCTCTCATAGAGAGTCATTGCACAAACGCTTTTAGGGCGATTTTGAAAATCGCCCGCACTTAAAACTTAACAAAAACGCCTGTAATGTGAACAAGGTCTTAAAGAGAACCCGAGGTGTGTTTAAAGAATGTTATCTGCATACAGAGGCTGGATCTGCCTATACAGCCCAGCCTCTGTTGCTATCCCAAACCCCACTAAGGTCCCCCTGCACTCTGTAATCCCTCATAAATCACAGCCGTGCTTTGAGGCTGTGTTTACATCTGTTGTGTCAGTCTGAGCTTCTCCCCGCCTCCTGCATAGCTCCAGTCCCTGCCCCCCGTCCCTTCCCTCCAATCAGCAGGGAGGGAAGAGATGCAGGCGGGGACTGGAGTTCTGCAGGAGGCGGGGAGAGCAGCAGACTGACACTATAGAGATAAACACAGCCAGCTCTGACAAGCTGTTTGTCAGCAGCGTGGCTGTGATTTATGAGGGATTGCAGAGTGCAGGGGGACCTTAGGGGGGTTGGGGATAGCAACAGAGGCTGGGCTGTATAGGCAGATCCAGTCTCTGTATGCAGATAATATTCTTCAAACCCACCTCGGGTTCTCTTTAAAGAGTGTCTGTCAGGCTGCAAAAGCTAATTTAACCTATTTTGGTTCCTGGACGTAGAAACCACGTCCAGGAACCATGCGCGCTATCGCGCGCTCCCGCGGCCGATCGTGCGCGTGCACGCACACTCCCGGCCGCGGATTCGGTAGCCACGGAATCAATGTATCGGGCTATGGTGCCCGATCACTGATTCCTCTCCCCCGCTGAAAAAGCGACAGCTTCTCTCAGATGCTGTGCTTTTTCTGGCTGTTCCCTCCCCGATGCGTCACTCTAAGCGTGTGTTACGCTTAGAGTGACGTCATGTAAACAAACTCATGGCCGCCATCTTGTGGCCAAAAAGTAATACTACAACTGAAAGTAAAAATAAATCAAAATTAACACACATTTACATTATAAATCTATTGTTTACCTCCCACCCTCCCAAAACTACCCAAATAAAATGTTTACTATAAAAAAAACAAAAAGCATTACAATAAAAAAAAATGTAAATATTTACCTAAGGGTCTAAACTTTTTAAATATCAATGTAAAGATGAAATATTTCTATATTTTATTTATTTTAAACTTGTTAATAGTGATAGATGCAAAATGGAAAAAATGCACCTTTATTTCCAAATAATATATTGTCTCCATACATTGTGATAGGGACATAATTTTAACGGTGTAATAACCGGGACATATGGGCAAATACAATACGTGAGTTTTAATTATGGAGGCATGTATTATTTTAAAACTATAATGGCTGAAAACTGAGAAATAATGAATTTTTCCATTTTTTTCTTATTCTTCCTGTTAAAATGCATTTACAGTAAAGTGGCTCTTAGCAAAATGTACCCCCCAAAGAATGCCTAATTGGTGGCGGAAAAAACAAGATATAGATCAGTTCATTGTGATAAGTAGTGATAAAGTAATAGGCTAATGAATGGGAGGTGAACATTTCTCACGTGAAAACCACGGAACCTGAATGGGTTAAACTTCTATTCTCCTGTATTAAACAGTTTAGAAGGAAGCCAAATAGGCAATACTGAAGTTAAAAATCTCTCTTACTTTGATGTTTGCTGAACAGCAAGGCTCTGTATTCCCAAGCTCCTAAGCAGGCCGGCAGGACGCATAACAGATACTGCAAAGCATTCTGGGGCTGCTTCTTCTCCCCAGTGCACTCCCTTGGTCCTCCCCTTCATTTCCCTATCCCGCCCTAAGGCTGCTTTCACAGTGGGAAGTTACAGGCTCATGTTACAGCAGCTTGTAACAGCAGCCAGCACTGAAAAATCAATGTGCTGTTCACAGGGCACATGTTCTGTTAGAGTATACTGCGTGAGTCCGCTATTGTTCCTAGCCACATGGCTAATTAATATTCACTGCACAGTAGTGTTGTCCGGATCATGAACCATT
Source organism: Hyperolius riggenbachi (assembly GCF_040937935.1). Taxonomy (NCBI): domain Eukaryota; kingdom Metazoa; phylum Chordata; class Amphibia; order Anura; family Hyperoliidae; genus Hyperolius; species Hyperolius riggenbachi. The sequence continues at coordinate 341,277,537 of NC_090650.1, read as the reverse complement.
AGGATCTTTGATCCTGATCTTTTTTGTGAGTCAAATCATCAGAAAGCAAGATAAGGGAGGATATTACATCTCAATTGGCTTCATACAAGACAGACAAACATGGAACCTGCCATGAGCTGTTAGGAGCATCATTCTCTGCAAATACTATGTAAAAATTCTGTGAAATCTAAATGTGGACAGTGAAATGCATATGTAATGTAAGTACAGCCAATATTTAGCTACTGATATACGTGTTTTTCTCTGAGACCCTATACCTAACAGCTCGACCCAGGAAGACTCAGAGTAGCCCTGTTGGAGTTATCCAACACTGCTGAGGCGATATGACAAGGCTGCACAGTATGCAATATTAACATCAGAGAGAAGCTCATATTGCTGTCTGGGGTTATTTTTGGCACATATATTGACTTGCAAAATGTGTTCTCATTTCTGCATAATACATTTTGTTTCTTCTATTATTTTATTACCTGTTTATTCTATGGAAATGTATGCTAACACTTGCTATTCCTTTTAAACTGCCTTCAATCTTTCTATTGTCATTTTGGGGTGCCTTCTATACCCACTTGTACTTACCGCACCCATGTTGAGGGGTGCTTTTTCATGTTGTTTTTTTTACATAAAATTGTATTTCCTGAGTGGCTATGCTGAATTTGGAGGACTCCTACCTGGACTCCTACTTCTACCTATCAGTCTAGCAACCTGGGTTTGTGAGTACATTCTCTTCTTATTATCCTTGCTTTGGCATACTACTCTATTGTTGGCTCTTGGGACCTCCTGTGTGTTTTAAGGCCCCCGAATGCCCTGTTTTTATACCCATTACAGTGAACAGCTTAAAAAAAAACCCACTAAAACCACAGAGATAAAAGTGTTGAAACCTTAACCCCAGACCTTCACCCAAATTAAGACATTTCAGAATAGACAGATTACTCATCTAAAAATCTGTGGTCAGTTGCTGCTAGTAGTGTTGGTACATGTGGCATATTCTAATTTGGAACCTTATTCTGAATTCTGCTGAACTGAACCTGAAACTATGTGCATGCACACTGCAGCAAGGAGTGTTGATTAACCATTGTTGCCGCCTCTGTGCGCTGCCCTCCATATCAAGTTCTAGCTCTCATGCTATTCTCCGCAACCCCCTGCGGAATCTCTTATCTGGAACTTTGAAGGTCTAGCCCACACACTGTGCAGATGCTCCTGTACACTAGAAGCTATTTGGTTGTTCCACTCAGTCTATGAGGTTTCCGCATGTATGTTAAACCTGCCACTATGGTCTGAGTTGTCTCTGTGGTCTCTTTGCCTAACCTACACCTTGAATCCGGTGCAGCTGTCTAGTATGGTATATCCCTGCTCCTAAGGATCTGGTGTTGTGTGGCTATTCTTGTACTGCAATGACCAATGCCTAAGTGCTGTCTTCGAGTCCAGCTCTTTCCAGCCATTAGTGGTATTTCCCACAGTGTCACCCATCTCAGATTTCTGACATTGGTACATACCATGCAGGGTCTTGTCTTGCAATGGCATTTCATCAGCTTGGTCTTACTTCCATGTCTGCTGCTGTCTTGGACATTCTGTCAGCAGCTCATCTTTGGATGTAAATATTGATGTTCTGGATGTTCTGACACTCACCAGACCTTGTTTGTCTTCTTTCTGACTAGTGTATAGTCTCTTGTTGACTTAGGATGGAACCCTCCCTGCATTGTGAAGAGCTTCTGGGTCTTCACATAGGCAACTTTTATTATCACCTTTGGCCATTTTCCAATGCTGGCAGGGTATCTGATGGTACAAATCTTGTTCCTCTCCATGTTGCCTACTCATTGTGGTTCTATTGCATGGTTGCATTCCATGGTTGCATTGCATGCAGCCATGGAATGGCAAGGAATTTGCATCTGGGCCAGGAAAGTCTCTGTATTGAGTTTGTATGTCTTCCCATGTTTGCATGGGTCTCCTTCCATGGGTTTCCATGGATCTACACACGACACACACACACACACACACACACACACACACACACACACACACACACACACACACACACACACACACACACGTACACACACACATACACACGTACACATACACACATACACATACACACATACACATACACACACACACATACACACACACACATACACACACACATATATACATACACACACAAACACACACACACACACACATACACACACACACGCACATACACACACACATGCATTCATACATGCACACATACACGCACATACACACACATACACGCACATATACACACACACACATACACACTAACATATTTACACACACAAGCACACACTCTTATACTGTATCTTATGCATGCAAGTAATATAGATACAGTATATATATATATATATATATATATATATATATATATATATATATATATATATATATATACAGAGAGAGAGAGAGAGAGAGAGGTAGGTTTACTTGAAGTTCAGAAACCCAAGCATCTTAATGAGATACTGCATGGCTTTCACATTTGTAGATGGAAACTAATCTTTTTATTTCGATCTGCAGCATGCTAAGAATTTCCAGAAGAGACAATAAGATCAGATCACTTTTCTTAGCAGCTGCAGCAACAGGAGTTGCTGTACTTTGTTTTGGAATACAGTTGCTGTGATATACTTGAGAAACTCCTACCCTCCTACAGGAGTAATTAGCTGCACAGGGCCAAAAGTATATTTTTCAACACCGAATAAAAGATTGCAACCCTCACTCCTGTTATAAATGTTACGGCCAGAACCCAAAGTTGGCCACTTCGGGATCTGGCCGGCCAAAACATGACGTGGCCGTGCCCCTGCGGACAATGTTAGAAATGAAATGATTCCTGTAACATTCATGTATTTTCTGGCCGTCTCGCTGCGGCCAAATGTATAAAAGTGAGTTCATTTAATTAAATTAAGCTGGCGGGAAAGTAACAGATGAAGCCGCTCTCTCTCCTCCCCCTGCCTCTCTCCTATACAATACTGGCAGCCGGGGACATGCGTGTCCCCCCCAGAGTCATTAGTCGCGGCAGGGAATCCTGCCATTCCTGCAGAGCTGGTGCTGGCAGAAGCAATGTCTGCAGCCACCCCGCTCTGCTTCCCTGGTGCGATGAACGACTCTGGGGGGGGGGGGGACATGGGTGTCCCCGGCTACCAGTATTGTATAGTGGGCAGGGAGTGGAGGCAGAGCCGAAGCCGGCACCATATTCTGGTACATTGCTGCTGGCTTAATTTAATTAAATTAACTCACTTTTATACATTTGGCCACAGCGCGACGGCCAGAAAATACATGAATGTTACAGGAATCATTTCATTTCTAACATTGGCCGCAGCAGCCGGCCACGTCACGTTTTGGCCAGATCCCCAAGTGGCCAGACTTCGGGTTCTGGCCGTAACATATACATCAAGAGATTAGGTTAGTTAACTAATAGTTGTGTGATTTCACATTTATGGAGGAACCCATAATCTATATATATAATAGAGTAAGTGCCTCAACCTTCAAACAAGAAGAAGAAGTAGCGCCCTGCCCCCAGGGCCGGTCCAAGCAAGAAGAAAGGGCTGGTCCAAGCAAGAAGACGAAGTAGTGTCATATCAAATTAAGGGCAAAGAGGGATAATTTGCATATTCAGTAGCAGTGCATTGTGGGTAACCACAAATGTTCACTTATAGCTGAATTACTGCAGATTTGCTTCTGTTTTAAGAAGGAAAATTACACCAAGCTTTGCTTTTTTTAGTAGGAGGGCTTTTTGGTCTCTTTTATCCTCCTATACACATTCCGAGTGGTTTGGGTCACCCTGAGCTGCTTGGTTACTCTGTTGTACTGGTCCAAGCTCTATCTCATACAGCCATATCAATCCCTACTATGTACTAATGAGGACCAAAAGTCTGAAATAGGCTGTCACATGTGGGTTTGATGTGACTATGTAAAATTTAACGCTATAGGGCTTGATTCACAAAGCGGTGCAAACTGTTTAGCACGGGTGTGCTAAACAGTTAGCACGGGAAGTGTCGTTTGTGGACTTTTGTGCACACAAAGTGCCGTGATTCACGCTATTGCGGTCTTTTGCGTGTGCAATTTGTGCGATCGTGGACTTTTGTGCGCGCAAAAGACCGCGATCGCGCAAATCGCGGCACTTTGCGCGCGCAAAGGTCTGCGAATGGCACTTCACGTGCTAACTGTTTAGCACACCCGTGCTTAACAGTTTGCACCGCTTTGTGAATCAGGCCCATAGGCTTGCTTGACTCACTAAGGGTGAAAAGGAATAATTTGCATATTTAGTAGTGGTGCATTGTGGGTAACCACAAATGTTCACTTATAGCAGAATTATTGCAGATTTGCTTCTGTTTTAACCTCCTTGGCGGTAACCCCGTGTGTGACACGGGGTAAGCCGCCGGAGGGTGCCGCTCAGGCCCTGCTGGGCCGATTTTCATAATTTTTGTTTTGCTGGACGCAGCTAGCACTTTGCTAGCTGCGCCAGCACTCTGAACGCCGCCGGCCCCTGCCCGATCGCCGCTATCTGCTGCGGCGCGGGCCCCCCCCCCTCCAGACCCCAGCGCTGCCTGGCCAATCAGTGCCAGGCAGCGCCGAGGGGTGGCCCGGGACTCCCAATGACCGTCAGTGACGTCGGTGACGTCATCCCGCCCCGTCGCCATGGCGACGGGGGAAGCCCTCCAGGAAATCCCGTTCTATGAACGGGATTTCCTGATCGGAGATCGCCGAAGGCGATCGAAGCGGGCGGGGGGATGCCGCTCAGCAGCGGCTATCATGTAGCGAGCCCTCGGCTCGCTACATGATTAAAAAAAATTTTTTTTTTAAAAAAACTGCTGCGCTCCCTCCTGGCGGTATTTTTCATACCGCCAAGGAGGTTAAGAAGGCAAATTACACCAAGCTTTGCTTTTTTTAGTAGGAGGGCTTTTTGGTCTCTTTTATTCTCCTATATACATTCTGAGTGGTTTGGGTCACCCTGAGCTGCTTGGTTACTCTGTTGTACTGGTCCAAGCCCTATCACATACAGCTGTATCAATCCATGCCAAGTACTGATGAGGACTGAAAGTCTGAAATAGGCTGTCACATGTGAGTTTGATATGGCTGTGTAAAATGTAAAGCTATAGGGCTTGATTCACAAAGCAGTGCAAACTGTTTAGCATGGGTGTGCTAAACAGTTAGTATGTGAAGTGCCACGATTCGCGCGATTGCTGTCTTTTGCGTGCGCAATTTGCCACGAGTCGCACGATTGTGGAGTTTTGCGCGCGCAAAGTGCTGCGATTCGCGGCAAATTGCGCGTGCAAAAGACCAATCGCTGCACTTTGCGCGTGCAAAAGTCCGCGAACTGCACTTCACGTGCTAACTGTTTAGCACACCCGTGCTAAACAGTTTGCACCGCTTTGTGAATCAGGCCCATAGGCTTGCTTGACTTACCAAGGGTGAAAAGGAATAATTTGCATATTTAGTAGCGGTGCATTGTGGGTAACCACAAATGTTCACTTGTAACTGAATTATTGCAGATTTGCTTCTGTTTTAAGAAGTTAAATTACACCAAGCTTTGATTTTTTTAGTAGAAGGTCTTTTTGGTCCCTTTTATCCCCCTATACATTCCAAGTGGTTTGGGTCGCCCTGAGCTGCTTGGTTACTCTGTTCTACTGGTCCAAGCCCTATCTCATACAGCCATATCAATTCTTACCATGTACAGATGAGGACCAAAAGTTTGAAACAGGCTGTCACAAGTGGGTTTGATATGGCTGTGTAAAATTTAAAGCTATAGGCTTGCTATACACCAGTGGATCTGGATGCTTGCTTGGGTTATTAGGGTGAAAAGAATAATTGGCATATTTAGCAGCAGTGCATTGTGGGTAACCACAAATGTTCACTTATAGCTGAATTATTGCAGATTTCCTTCTGTTTTAAAAAGGCAAATTACACCAATACAGCGGGTGGCATTACAGGAAGTGACAACAGTGGAACACGGAAGAGGTGAGGCATCCCCGCCTGCTGCCTCTTACTAATAGTGGCGGTTGCTACTGTGCTTAAGCAGGAGGGGGAGGAGGGGGAGGGGGGGGTTCCTGCTGAGCTTAAGCTGGAGGGGGAGCACACATGAGAGACCCAGTTGAAGGGGGGGTCCGACCCCCCTCCCCGCCGCTGTGCCCAATACCCCCTTCCTGCCCTCTACCCCCTTATGCGGCGTATGCTACGCCGCGGGTCGGCTAGTGAGAAGATAATTCTAGTAAACTCCGAATGTAGAGGATTAATTTAAATAAAGAGATTCTTGTTGTCGATACTGCATGCATCTGCCATCACTCCACCACTACTTTATAAATCTCTCAGCAACCCTGAGTATGATTCAGAGCCTTTTCTAGGCACAGGCCACAAAGGAACCCAATGCTACATGGCACCCTCAGCAACTTGGCATCCAATGCGACATTGGATCGCCCAAACGGTTCACATGCGATCTTGTTCACATGAACAACGCAGGTTCGTGTTGAAACACGCACATTTAGCGAGTTCGACCCGCCCCCTATACTACATCATTGGGCTAAACTTTGACCCTCTACATCACAGTCAGCAGACACATGGCAGCCAATCAGGCTGCACTCCCTCCTGGACCCCCCTTATAAAAGGCAGCAGCGTCGACCATTTTCTTACTCTGCTGCTGCTATAGTGAAAGAAGGGAGAGACATTGGAGAGATAATGGAAGCGTTAGTTACGAGGTCTTGTTAGCTTTCTCCTTGTTGATATTTGTTGCTGAAAAGCACCACAAAAAAAAGCTCTTTTGAGAGCTAATGTTCTTGTGATGTGTTTTTTTTTGTGTGGCCCACTGACACTGCATATACAGCCCTGTCTGTCACAGCTCGCCCTTGCTAATTGTTATACTGTGCGAGGCCCAGCACATTCAGTGCATACCTTTTCACTGCATTTGTGTGATTGCACATTGTATTATACCACCAGTCACTGCATACCTTTCACTGCATCTGTGTGACAGCACACTGTTTTATATACCAGTCAGTGCATACCTTTTCACTGCACCTGTGTGACTGCACATTGTATTATACCACCAGTCACTGCATACCTTTCACTGCATCTGTGTGACTACACATACCAGCAGTCCGTGTATACCTTTCACTGCATCTCTGTGACTGCACATTGTATTATACCAGTCAGTGCATATCTTTCATTTGAATGGATAGCAGACTTGCCCTCCATAACAGATTATCGTTATAGGGTTTCAAGTGTATTCGTCTCATCATTATACACCAGTCAGTGCATACCTTTCACTGCATCTGTGTGACTGCACATTGTATTATACCAGCTGTCAGTGCATACCTTTCACTGCATCTGTGTGACTGCACATTGTATTATACCAAACTTATTGAAGGCAGAAAGGATACAGCACTTGCACAACAAGCTGGCAAGTATGCTTTACAGTGCGTTTAAGGGTAATGTCACAGCACAACGGAATAAAGGTGCCACTGCCAGTAATCTTCCTCCTCCTCCCATGTCCACGAAGGCAAGGACAGGACGCACTAGCGATCTCATGGTGATGTCGGACATGCGGACATTCTTTAGTCCAACGCCCCGCCTTAGCCCTTCCAGATCCACCCTCCACCAACGCCTCGACCGGCAGGTAGCCGACTACCTGGCCTTAAGTGTGGATATAGACACTCTGAGCAGCGATGAACCCCTGGACTACTGGGTGTGCAGGCTTGACCTGTGGCAAGAGCTGTCACAATTTGCCATCCAACGTCTGTCTTGCCCTGCCTCAAGCGTCCTGTCAGAAAGGACCTTCAGCGCACCTGGAGGCATTGTCAGTGAGAAGAGAAGTCTCCTAGGTCACAAAAGTGTTCAGTACCTCACCTTTATCAAAATGAATGAGGCATGGATTCCGGAGGGCTACTGCCGGCCCGAAGACTAAGTCAGTCCCCACACACAGCATCTCTGCCTGCACGCCGTGTGACTGACTGCCCCAAGACTAAGTCGGTCCCCACACAGCATCTCTGCCTGCCGGCCGCTTGACTGCCTTCTCTGCCACCACCAACAGGGTCCAGGACTCCAGTTGGATTCCTGAATTTTTAAGGCTAACAAGAAGCAGAATTTTTCTGGTGTGTGTACATGCCTGCCTAATTTTTCTGGCTGTACTGCGGCTGCAACAACAACAAAAAAGGCATGTACATGTGTCAATTCCCCTTCGTGATAGTTACCTTGCCGCAGTGAAGGGCCTTGCATATCACAATGAAGCAATGACCTATATGAGTGTGTTGGGGGGCACACCTGACCCAAGATAATAAGGTTGTTGCTTCCTTGTGGACAGACCAAATTCGATCAGCTGGACAGTCACTGTTGTTCTGTCATTGAGCTACCTCAGCCCGACCATATAGGCTTGAAAACCGCCATCGCCTGCACTCTCGCCATCGTTCGCACCAGTCCAGCATGGCCATTACTACACAAACAGCTGTTTGCGGTGCGTTACGCAGTGAGTTTGGTCTGTCAGTGTGAAGCAGTACACTACTTACATTACCTGCTGATCCATGTCTACACACGCAAGATGTTTTCAAGCACTGTATGCCTCCAATTTAGGAATGCAATGTGATTTCTGCCCTTTAGGGATTATAACGCTGCTGTGCGTCAAATCCGGGGGACTTTTGGCGTGTATCCCACTCCGCCATGCCCCCCCCCCTCCAGGTGTTACACCCCTTGAAACATCTTTTCCATCACTTTTGTGGCCAGAAAAAGTGTTTGTATTTTTTAACGTTCGCCTGCCCATTGAAGTCTATTAGGGGTCGCATGGTTCGCGCAAATGCAAACTTTTGCGGAGGTTCACGTTTAAGGTTCGCGAACCAAAATTCGGAGGTCCAAGCCATCTCTAATCACTGCTACTTAGCATTCAAAGTTACCGGGCACCTACCACTATCTAGTACTTACTGATCCTTGGCACCCACTGCTACTTGGCATCATCTGTTATCATGCACTCAGTGCTACATTGCAACCATAGATAGCACCTAATACTATTTTACGTGGTACTCAATGTAACTTAGAACCCACTGCTACATACTTCATGCTGTGACTTAGTACCCACAGTTACATGGTACACAGTGTTACTCAGTACCTAATGTTACCTGACATCCAATAAGAAAGTGCATGAACTACTTCTTAGCACCTATGGTTAGCACACAATGCTTATTGGCATCCAATGCTACATGGCACTCAATGCTATTTGGCTTCCAGCCATATGGCACATAATGCTGCTTGGCACTTACTGCTATTTGGCATCCTCTTTTACATGGTACCCCCTGTTACCTGGAACCCAAATGATGTCCCTTTCCATAACCTGTTCTGGCCAAACCCAAGTTTGAACATCTATCTCTTTGTTTGTTCCAAGAGGTTCTCCAGAACCCAGCAAAACCATTATCAATATAAATATTCATGTTTGTAACACATTGGGCTCGATTCACAAAGCGGTGCTAACCCAGTTAGAGACTTTAGGCGTGATAACCATTTTTATCATGCCTAAACTCAGTTTAGGCATGATAAGTTTAGGCATGATAAGTTAAGGCATGATAAGTTTAGGCATGATAAGTTTAGGCATGCTAAGTTTAGATAAGTTTAGATCGCATGCAAAGTCCCGCACGCAAAGCAGCGCCATTAAACTCTATGCAAAGTGCACCAGACTTTGCTAGCGCAAAACTTTTGATCAGCTGTGCACTACGGTGCTAAGCAAGTTGGTTCTTAAACTTATCACGCCTAAAACCTTATCACACCTAAACTTATCATGCCTAAACTTATCACACCTAAACTTATCACACCTAAACTTATCATGCCTAAACAGAGTTTAGGCATGATAAAGGGCTTTTCACCACGGTGCTAACTGTTAGCACCGCTTTGTGAATCAGGCCCATTAAGTGATTGCCTTTAATACGTGATGTATTTGGGAGTGTGTGTCATGTTGATGTGTGTGGGCTGGGCAGTTATACATGTTGTATTAGGCACCAAATGCATCTATAGCTGTGATATCACTATTATGGAAGTGAAGTACGGCTCTTTGCTAGTTTTGGCTTGTATCTGGGTTTTTTTTTGTATTTCTTTTTCAAACTGCTCTCCAGACTTTCCTTGTCAGCTGTTCTTGATAGCTCAGAGTTCCAATGCAGGGAGCGCATCTCACATTCTCAAGTATGTACAGGTTAAAGATTCTTATGCAGTAAAGGGTTCAAGAGGGTGGTGCTTTTTACTGGGCTGGCTGGTACCTGTACAGTACACATTCATCTGTACAGGGCCTAAGAGGGCTGTGACAACCAATGACTGCAATTTGTATTGACTAGCCTTGTTTGCATCTGTCTGTCTGTCTTTGCATGCTTTCAGTGCAGACATTGGTTTGTACCTTAAAGGGGGATTGTCAGCCCCCAAATCAAATTCCATTTACCCACTGTTCTGTGTTTATTATGCAGCATGCAGCCTTACCCTGCATTGCAAGCACTCCAATCTATGCTGAAATGTTTCTGCTGTAATAAATCTTATCTCAGGCATCCTGTCTCTATTTGTTCCATTGCTGACGAGAAGGAAGTTTGTCATCACCCTTCCCACATTCCTGCTCCTCACTGATTGGCTGAGGGCATTTCAGTGAGTTGCTGAAATTTTATCTATACTGTGCTCGTATGTGTTTACAAAGCAAGCTAGCTATGATAGTGCAGTTTTTAGGGGAAAAAAAAGTAAGGGAGGAAATTACATCAGTATTGGCTTCAGTCCAAGGGAATTAAAGGGGAACTGAAGAGAGAGGTATATGGAGGTTGTCATGTTTATTTCCTTTTAATCAATACCAGTTGCCTGGCAGCCCTGCTGGTCTATTTCTCTGCAGTAGTATCTGATTAAAACCAGAAACAAGCATGCAGCTAGTCTTGTCAGATCAGACTTATAAGTCTGAACCACTGAAACACCTGATCTGCTGCATGCTTGTTCAGGGGCTATGGCTAATAGTATTAGAGGCAGAGGACCAGCAGGGCTGCCAGGCAACTGGTATTGTCTAAAAGGAAATAAACATGACAGCCTCCATATACCTCTCTCTTCAGTTCCCCTTTAAGATGACAAATGCCCGAAACAGAATTCTCTTTATCTACTGTATAAAATTCACAGAAATTAAAATGTGGACAGTACAATACATAAGTTATGTAAGTAGCACAAGTAGTTATCTACTTATATATGTTTTTATTTGGATACTATGGCTGTCCCTGCTGCTTTAACATAACAGTGCGGCTCTATCCTTCTGTACTCTGTCTGCACACCCTCATCTACGGCATCACCATGCTGCTATGCTACGCTGTTAGCATGCATTAGTATATTGACTACAGTTTAGAGAATTATAGATCAACCTCTACATCTTCACAAAGAATGCTGTCTTGCTCTGACCGCTTGCAGAGATTTGTTTAAAAGTGAAGGGGCATAACCCTTCTAGGTTTGCTGTTTTCTGGTGTATGTGCGTTCTGCTTCAGCTGGCTTTTGTGGCTGATTGAGTGACCATCTTTCTCAGCAGTATTTATTTTAGCTCTGGATTTAAAACTTTTTTTTAAGAAATTGCTAATAACTATCTTAATTTACAGCATCCTCTTGATATAGTGAGACAATGGTATATTTGTAAGTGACTGTGGCAAATATTATCATTTCTTGTACTAAAAGAGGGACTACAGTTATCCTACTAAAACAAATGACTGATAGAAAGCACATTAAAGCCCTAACCAGTGCATCCTTAAAGTGGGATAAAACTCTGACGTAACATTCAATAAAAATGTGTTTCCTACTTTTAATTACCCATACAGTTACCACATTTTCTGTTGTGCACAAGTAATATTGTCTGTCTACAAATTACAAATTTCCAAAGTACAGTTTATCTGCTCTAAAAGCTGCCATTGCATTTAATTTCATAGATGCTGTATTTATATATTAAAATCTATCTAGTGATCACTCCTCAGCTCTTTCTGCTTTTCTGCTTGGTACAGCTCAGTTTCAGCAGTTTGCTAATGTTTACTAAATGTATCTGACAAAGGAATGTAAACAAAAGATAATGTAATCACCACTTCGGATGCAGCCAGAAGTTGCCCACTGAAGCAAGGAGCTTTCCACTGAAGAACAAAGTGCTGTGTTTAATTGTTTGAAACATGTTCTGCTACATTTTGTTTGTGATAGTAGATTTTATGCTGTTAGTAATCTTTTAGAGCAGGAAAGGAAATGCTGAGTTTCATACCACTTTAAGCAGATGTTTTGCCCAGGTGGTCAAAAATCGGAGAAGAATTAAACATTTAACTTTGCCGTCTACCAGACATACCGGGATCCATTTATTACCTGTCTCAGTGAGAATAATCAGTTAGTAAATTACTCCTAAAATACTGAATTCCATTGCAAAATCTGGGGTAATAACTCCACAAGAAATTTCCAAGCATATAGAAAGAATTAATAAGGCTTGTGAGTAGACATTTTCCAGTAATAACGACAGTATCAGTAGTACTACCACTCATCTGAGGGTGGCAGCTATGGGCTTTGGAAATCCCAAGGCCTTGTTGATGGAGAGTAGAGAAGAGGATGGATGCTAGGAGAGGAATATTTCACCCTAGTGTTACTTTGACACATTTCTCTACTTGTCATCTAGAAAGTGTGATCCCTAATTGGCCACAATGGCCCATATGCAATGAACTTTTTCTCCTGAGTTTTCTCATCAGGGTCGTATTTGTACTCTTTACTGCCCAAAGCCCACTATCACCAGCTGCCCCCGAACCGACAGCATCCTAAACCCCCCCCCCCCCCCAACACGGCAGGGATTACATTATAAACTCCTCTGAGGACAGTTAGTGACGTGATGGCAGGGATCACATTATAAGATCCTCTGAGGACAGTTAGTGACATGATGGCAGGGATTACATTATAAACTCCTTTGAGGACAGTTAGTGGCATGATGGCAGGGATTACATTATAAACTCCTCTGAGGACAGTTAGTGACATGATGGCAGGGATTACATTATAAACTCCTCTGAGGAGAGTTAGTGATGTGATGGCAGGGATTACATTATATGCTCCTCAGGGGACAGTTAGTGACGTGATGGCAGGGATTACATTATAAACTCCTCTGAGGACAGTTAGTGATGTGATGGCAGGGATTACATTATAAAATCCTCTGAGGACAGTTAGTGACATGATGGCAGGGATTACATTATATGCTCCTCAGGGGACAGTAAGTGACATGATGGCAGGTATTACATTATATGCTCCTCAGGGGACAGTAAGTGATGTGATGGCAGGGATTACATTATAAACTCCTCTGAGGACAGTTAGTGATGTGATGGCAGGGATTACATTGTAAGATCCTCTGAGGACAGTTAGTGACATGATGGCAGGGATTAGATTGTAAACTCCTAGGCGAGCATCACATTTGGTGAGTGACAGGCAGCTCAGAAATCACTGTAAGTGCTTGTTTGCTGTCTCTTCATTCCTGAGTGCCAGATCTGTTGGTAGCTGCTCACTGCTATGTGCAAACTCTGTGTAGCAGGAAGAATGTTCAGTAAGCTAACTGCTACTGCCTCCCTGCTGCCCACAGCCTGCACCTTGCACTTCTGGTGCCCTAGACCATTGCCTTTGCGGCCTTGCCTGAAATCCGGCCATGTTTCTCATAGGTGATATGTTCACATCTTGTCAATAAAATACTCAAAATATTTTGATAGTACTTTTTCACCTACTTGTTTGTACTTTTTCAATTGCAAAGTGGTGAACAGTTATTTTAAAGAAAAGATGAAAAAATATTTCCTAGGAGAAAACTCTTGGGGAAAAACGTAATTGCATTTGGACCAATGTGTCCACAAGATATGTGTCTATTACTTTTTCTTTCATACTTTTCTTTTTTTTTCTTTTTCTTCTTCCTTTTCTGTTGTTTTCTCTCTTATTTTCCATCATGTGGTGGTTGGGATTGGTAGTAGAGATCTTAAGAAAAATACCTGCAGTTGGTTTTTATTCTTCTATTTGTATTAGGAAATTGACACAGATAATGGCATATAATCTGTGTGGGTTTCCTCCGGGCACTCCAGTTTCCCCCCACACCCCCAACATATACAGATTAGTTAACTGGCTTCTCCCTTAATTGGCCCTAGACTGCGATACATACACTACACGATACACACATAAATATATGACTACGGTAGGGATTAGATTGTAAGCCCCTCTGAGGGACAGTTAATGACAAGACAATATATTCTGTACAGCACCGCGGAAGATGTTGGCGCTATATAAATACTAAATAATAGTAATATGTGAAGGGTGGACATTTTGCTGTTAAAAGGGACACATTTGATGTAGGAAAGTAAAATGCTACTGTTAGGACTTTTAAATTAGAGAGTAAAAAACAAAAAGGCACAGCTGTGGGGATTTATAATTGTGTTCCCATTATAGTAGAATATTTACTTAGAGACAAAGAAGCTGGAGTACTTATTGTATAGGAAAAATTGTTTAACCCATTCGCGTTCCGTCGTTTTCACGTGAGAAATGTTCACCTCCCATTCATTAGCCTATTACTTTATCACTACTTATCACAATGCACTGATCTATATCTTGTTTTTTCCGCCACCAATTAGGCTTTCTTTGCGGGGTACATTTTGCTAAGAGCCACTTTACTGTAAATGCATTTTAACAGGAAGAATAAGAAAAAAATGGAAAAATTCATTATTTCTCAGTTTTCAGCCATTATAGTTTTAAAATAATACATGCCTCCATAATTAAAACTCACGTATTGTATTTGCCCATATGTCCCGGTTATTACAGCGTTAAAATTATGTCCCTATCACAATGTATGGCCACAATATTTTATTTGGAAATAAAGGTGCATTTTTTCCATTTTGCATCTATCACTATTTACAAGTTTAAAATAAAAAAAATATAGAAATATTTCATCTTTACATTGATATTTAAAAAGTTTAGACCCTTGGGTAAATATTTACATGTTTTTTTTTTTTTATTGTAATGTTTTTTTTTTTTTTATAGTAAACATTTTATTTGGGTAGTTTTGGAAGGGTGGGAGGTAAACAATAGATTTATAATGTAAATGTGTGTTAATTTTTTTTTTCAGGTGTAGTATTACTTTTTGGCCACAAGATGGCGGCCATGAGTTTGTTTACATGACGTCACTCTAAGCGTAGCACACGCTTAGAGTGACGCATCGGGGAGGGAACAGCCAGAAAAAGCACAGCTTCCGAGGGAAGCTGTCGCTTTTTCAGCGGGGGAGAGGAATCAGTGATCGGGCACCATTGCCCGATACATTGATTCCATGGCTACCGAATCCACGGCCGGGAGTGCGCGTGCACGCGCGCGATTGGCCGCGGTAGCGCGCATGGTTCCTGGACGTAGAAACTACGTCCAGGAACCAAAATAGGTTAAAGTGCATCCGAACTCTTGCACAGGACAGAAGGAAAACATAGAGAAATGCACCCTGTATGTGTTTAGAGAGATTAGCCTAATTCCCCCTCATTTGTGTCTAATCACAAGTTTTAATTTGATCTCTCCCCTGTGTCACCTGATTGCCATGGCAGATAAGCTCATTTGAAAGCACAGGACGTTAACAATATGTCTGCTTCCATGAAAGCAGGAAATAAAAACAGTGCAGATTTATTTTAGGATTTGTAACAGCTGTAAGGCCTTACACCGAAATGTTTTTCTTTAAGGCTGGCTAGACTGCCTTGTGGATGGTTCTGCTCTGATCTAACGCTTTGCATTGCACTTGGTGGTGTAAAGCTTGGGGCAGCTGCTTGGTCATGAAAACCCATCCCGTGAAGCACTCTAAACACTGTTCGTGAGCTAATCTGAAAGCCATACATAATTTTGAGCTCTGTAGCTATTGACTATGAAGAAAGTTTGCGACCTTGTAAAACATCACTGCATTCCAGCGGATCTGGAGGTGTGTTAAGCCCACAGGGACAACAATGGGTAATTTGCATATTTCAGCAGTGATGCACTGGGAGAAATCTCGGAGCTAACTCTAACCTGAATTATTGCAAATACTTTCTGTTTTAAGAAAACAAATGTTTGTTTTCCATAGCATTTTAGTAAGAGGGCTTTTTGGTCCATTGTAGCCCCTTTCACACTCCAATGAGTTCTGGTTCACCATGAGCTTGCTGGGTCTGTAACTCTGGGTGTTTCAAGTCCTGCTCCATAGAGCCACATTAATCCATGCCATGCACACAGTACCTGTGTGTGTGACAGCTTCACATTTGTAATACCCATCACTGCATACCTACCTGTTCAGTGCACCCACCTACCCACCTACGTGAGCGCACGCAGTGTTATATAATACCACCAGTCACTGTACCTGTTCATGGTACCTGTGTGTGACAGCTTCACATTTGTAATACTAGTCATTGCATAATTGTTTACAGTACCTGTGTGACCGCACACTGTTTAATATACCAGTCACTGCATATCTGTTAACTGCACCTGTATGACAGCTGCACGTTGTATTGAAATACCAATCACTGCATACCTTTCACTGCACCTGTGTGACTGCACATTGTATTAGTCAAGTCAGTGCATACCTTTCACTTCATCCCCCCCCCCCCCCCGATATGGACAAAACAGGCAGAGGCAGGCCACCCAGCTGGTCTGTTTGCGGTTGTGCTGACGTGATTTCGTGCGGCCCAGGACCAAAGTATAGTGCTCAGAAGAAGGCACGTCCCATCAACTCCCAAGATTGTCAGGACGTGGTTGACTATTTAACACAGAACACCTCATCTTCCACAGCCACCAGCGCTACTACTAGCACCACATCCCTTCCATTTGACATTTTGCAGGAATTATTTGGTGGGGAATTAACTGATTCACAGCCACTATTGTTACAACAAGATGAAGGCTCTAAGCAAGTTACACCACCTCATATGTCTGAGTTAAGCGGCACTATGGACGTAAGGTGTGAGGAGGAGGATGATGAAGTACCTGCTGTTGGTACAGTTTATGAAGTGTCTGATACAAGTGAAGTTGTGGAGGATGATTATGATGATGATGACGATGATGATATTAGCATGGACGTCACGTGGGTTCCCAATAGAGAAAATGAACAGGGGGACAGTTTAGAGGGGGAGTCAGAGAGGAGTAGGAGGAAACCAGTTGCTGAAAGAAGCAGGGGGAGTTTGTTGTCAGAAACAGCTGGTGGCAGTGTCTGGCGGCATGTATTGCCACCTATGGACAGCCAGCCAACATGCCCTTCAACGTCAGCTGCTGACGCCACCATAGTGCCATCACCCCAGGAGGGCTCAGCGATGTGGAAATTTTTTCATGTGTCTGCCTCAGATCAGAGCAATGCCATCTGTTCTCTCTGCCGCCAAAAATTGAGCCGTGGAAAGGCCAACACCAGCGTAGGAACAACTGCCTTACAAAGGCACATAGAGAAAAGGCACAAACTGCAATGGCAAGACCACCTGAGGAAAAGCAGCACACAAAAGCAAAGCCACCCTCCTTCTCCTCTTCCTTCTTCAGGTGCATCATCTTCAGCCTCTTTCTCCCTTGCACCTTCACAATCACAGCCACCCTCCTCCACTCCGGCTCTCACCTTGAGCGGTTCCTGTTCCTCTGCCCACAGCAGCAGCCAGGTGTCTGTGAGGGAATTCTTTGAGCGGAAGAAG
The DNA here is from genome assembly GCF_040937935.1 of Hyperolius riggenbachi. NCBI lineage: Eukaryota > Metazoa > Chordata > Amphibia > Anura > Hyperoliidae > Hyperolius > Hyperolius riggenbachi. The sequence goes on along the minus strand of NC_090650.1, from coordinate 341,259,916 downwards.
ACAATTTTTGCCAGTCACCCCCTTGCCCGACGTCTGACAGCTGGCTTGGTGGAACTGTTAGCTCGTCAGCGGTTACCAAACCATCTTGTGGGGACTCTGAGGCCTTCCGAAAATTTGTGGCCATTGGGACACTGCAGTGGAAGATACCAGGTCACAATTATTTCTCAAAAAAGGTGATACCCAAACTGTACCATGAAGTTGAGAGGCAAGTGGTGTCATCTCTGGCACACAGCATTGGGTCAAGAGTCCAGCTGACCACGGATGCCTGGTCTGCCAAGCACGATCAGGGCAGGTACATTACTTACACAGCCCATTGGGTTAACCTGGTGACCGCTGGCAAGCAGGGAGTACGTGGCTGTGCAGCGGACCAACTTGTGACACCTCCATGGCTTGCAGGCAGGCCTTCTGCCACCTCCTCTCCTTCTCCTCCTACTCCTCCTGCTACATCCTCTTCGCTGTCGTCCTCGTCCTCCTCCTCCTCCTTGGCTGAGTGGCAGTACAACTCTACTGGTATTGCAATCTCCTCTACAGCTACACACCCCCAGCTCCCCAGGGCCTATGCTGCATGCTAGGTACGACGGTGTCACGCCATCTTAGACATGTCTTGTCTCAAAGCGGAGAGTCACACTGGAGCAGCTCTCCTGGCTGCTCTTAACAAGCAGGTGGATCAGTGGCTGACCCCGCACCAACTGGAGATCGGCAACATGGTGTGTGACAACAGCAGCAATCTCATTTCGGCTTTGAATTTGGGAAAGTTTACACATGTACCCTGCATGGCCCATGTGCTCAATCTAATAATTCAGAGATTTGTGTGTAAGTACCCAGGCTTACAGGATGTCCTGAAGCAGTCCAGGAAGTTGTGTGCGTATTTCAGGCAGTCTTACACGGCCATGGCACGCTTGGCCGATAATCAGCGGAGACAGAACTTGCCGGTGAGACGCTTGATAGCCCGACTCACTGGAATTCAACCCTCCTGTTTAGCCGCCTGCTACAACAGGAGAAAGCCGTCAACCAGTATCTCTACAACTACAGTAGAAGGACACACTATGGGGAGATGGGGATGTTCCGGCCGAAGTACTGGACACTCATGCGAAATGCCTGCAGGCTCATGCGACTGTTTGAGGAGGTGGCCAACCTGGTGAGTTGCAGTGAAGGCGCCATCAGCGACTTGATCCCGTATGCTTTTTTCCTGGAGCGTGCCGTGCATAGAGTGGTGGATCAAGCTGTGGAGGAGCGTGCACAGGAACAGTTACAGGAACAGGAAGAAGAGTTGTGAGATCAATTCTCAGAACCAGATGTTTTCTCAACACCTGTGGTAGCACAGAGGAGCAGGAGGAAGAGTCGTGTAGGGAAGAGGAGTCAGATGATGAAGAAGGTCATTCACGATCTCGCCCTGACCTGGCTTTCATCCTACCTCTCCAACCGCTCCTTCACGACCGCCTTCAATGAGTCCTCGTCCACCCCCAACCACCTCTCAGAGGGAGTCCCCCAAGGCTCGGTCCTTGGCCCCCTACTGTTCTCCCTATACACATCCTCCATTGGCAAGGTTATCTCCTCCATGGGTTTTAACTATCATCTGTATGCAGATGATACCCAGATTTACCTCCACACCCCTGACATATCCACCACTACCATGGACAAGGTCTCCTTCTGCTTATCTGCCATCTCCTCCAGGATGTCCGATAGGTTCCTGAAACTAAATCTAGACAAAATGGAATTTATGATCTTCCCACCCCGGTCATCCCTGGACCTCCCAGATGTGCAGGTCACTGTTAACCACACTACCATTCGCCCTACCTCTCAAGCCCGCTGTCTGGGTGTCACCCTGGACTCCGCACTCTCCTTCACCCCCCACATGCAAAACCTCACAAAGTCCTGCAACGTCCACCTTCGTAACATCTGTAAGATTCGCCCTTTCCTGACCTCTGCCACCACCAAACTCCTCATCCATACCCTCATAATTTCTCGCCTCGACTACTGCAATGCCCTTCTGTCTGGTCTCCCTATGACCCGAATAGCCCCACTGCAGTCCATCATGAATGCGGCAGCCAGAATTATCCACTCCTCCCATCGCTCCACCACGGCGGCTCCCCTCCGTGAATCCCTCCACTGGCTTCCTATCCAGTCCAGAATCAGATTCAAGATATTGTGTCTGGCCTACAAATCCGTACACAAAACCTGTCCAACCTATATTTCTAATCTTACTCAGAGATACACACCAAGCCGCTCACTCCGCTCCTCCAATGAACTTCGCCTGACCATCCCCCGCATCACCCAGTCCCATGCACACCTCCAAGACTTCTCAAGAGACGCTCCAACACTATGGAACTCCCTACCTCCACCCATTAGGGCAGCCTCCTCCTTCAACACCTTCAAGAAGGCCCTCAAAACTCACCTTTTCCCTCTGGCCTACCACCCCTCACAGTTGCTCTAAACCCACAGCTGAACTCTGGTTCCCTACCTCTCGTGTCCCTACCTCTCCCTCTAGATTGTAAGCCTTTGGGCAGGGTCCTCCTCCTTTTGTGTCCTACCTGATCATGCACCTCCATTACTGTGCACCCATGCTATTCATTTGAGTGAACCTAACTTGCCTAATTTCCATGCTCCCCTCCAGTGACTGACTAAGCATTACCTTGTACTCATACTGTGCTGTGTGATCTGGTTTTCTTGTATCCCTGTATTGTCATATTGCTGTTTGTCACCCCTAAATATTGTCTGTAACCTAAATTAATGTCCAGCGCTGCGTATTATGTTGGCGCTTTATAAATACAATAAATAATAATAATAAGGTGGGGTTTTTTTTGGAGGAGGAGCCGGAAGAACAACCGCAGCAGGCATCGCAGGGGGTTTGTGCTGCTCAACTTTCCCATGGTATTGTTCGTGGCTGGGGGGAGGAGGAGAACTTACCTGACGTCACGACGAGGAAGAGCAAGAGGAGATGGATAGTACGTCTGCATCCAAATTTGCGCAGATGGCGTCTTTCATGCTGTCCAGCCTGTTGAGGGACCCCTGTATAAAAAAAACTCAAGGGGAATGAGCTGTACTGGGTGGCCACGCTACTAGACCCTCGGTATAAGCACGAAGTGGCAGAGATGTTTCCAAATCACCAGAAGGCAAAAAGGATGCAGCACTTGCAGAACAAGCTGGCAACTATGCTTTACAGTGCGTTTAAGGGTGATGTCACAGCACAACGGAATAAAGGTGCCACTGTCTGCCAGTAATCTTCCTCCCATGTCCACGTAGGCAAGGACAGGATGCTCTAGCGATCTCATGGTGATGTCGGACATTCTTTAGTCCAACCTTAGCCCTTCTGGATCCACCCTCCACCAACGCCTGGACAGGCAGGTATCTGACTACCTGTCCTTAAGTGCGGATGTAGACACTGTGAGCAGCGATGAACCCCTGGACTACTAAGTACACAGGCTTTACCTGGCTGTGGCCAGAGCTGTCCCAATTTGCCATCCAACTTCTGTCTTGCCCTGCCTCAAGCGTCCTGTCAGAAAGGACCTTCAGCACAGCTGAAGGCATTGTCACTGAGAAGAGAAGTTGCCTAGGTCACAAAAGTGTTCAGTACCTCACCTTTATCAAAATGAATGAGGCATGGATCCTGGAGGGTTACTGCCCACCCGAAGACTAAGTCACCATCTCTGCCTGCACGCCGTGTGACTGCCTGCCCCAAGACTAAGTCACTTCCCACACAGCATCTGTGCCTGCAGGCCGCTTGACTGCCTTCTCCGCCACCACCAACAGGGTCCAGGACTCCAGGCGGATTCCTGAATTTTTAAGGCCACTACTAGCAGCACACTATAATAATTTTTCTGGTGCGTGTACATGCCTGCCTAATTTTTCTGGCTGCACTGCAGCTGCAACAACAAAACAAAAGGCATGTACATGTGTCAATTTCCCTTCATGATCGTTACCTTGCCCCGGTGAAGGGGCTTGCGTAATATAATGAAGCAATGACCGCCGGCTATATGAAAGTGTTGGGGGGCACACCTGACCCAAGATAATAAGGTTGTTGCTTCATTGTGGACAGACCAAATTCGACTGTTGATCTATCATTGAGCTACCACAGCACGATGACCATATGGGCTTGAAAACTGCCAAGGCCTGCACTCTCGCCATGGTGCGCACCAGTCCAGCACGGCCATCACTACACAAACAGCTGTTTGCGGTACGTTACACAGTGAGTTTGGTGTGTTAGTGTGAAGCAGTACTCTAATTACACTACCTGATTGATGTATACACATGCAAGATGTATTAAAGCACTTTATGCCTGCAATTTAGCATTGCAATTAAAGATGGCCCGAACGGGTCGTCGGCGAATGGTTCCCAGCAAACTTCCTAGGTTTGCGATTGCGGCGAACCGGAATTTTTTCTGGAAGTTCAGTTCGCCCCCATAGTGCATCATGAGGGTCAACTTTGACCCTCTACATCACAGTCAGCAGGCACATTGTAGCCAATCAGGCTACACTCCCTCCTGGAGCCCCACCCCCCCCCCCCCCCCTTATAAAAGGCAGGCAGCATCAGGCAGTGGACTCACTCGTATGCCTGCAGTAATTAGTGAAGGGATTGCTGCTGCAGACTCTCATAGGACAAGATTAGTTAGGCACTTGTAGGCTTGTTAGCTTGCTCCTGGCTGATTGTTATTGCTAAAAAAGCACCCCTCAACAGCTCTTTTGAGAGCTAATCTTGTTCTTGTGATCTATTTTTTTTTTGTGTGGCCCACTTGCATTATATACAGCCCTGTTAGTCAGTGTCACTGTGCCTGTCTGCGTGTAACAGGTGCACATGTAATATCCATCACTGCATATACCTACTACCTGTTGTTCACTTCAGTGCACCCACCTACCTACGTGAGCGCACACAATGGGATATATCACTCCGTGCATACCTGTTAACTGCACCTGTGTGACTGACTGCACATTGTGTTACTCAAGTCAGTGCATACCTTTCACTTCATCCCCCCCACTATGGACAAAACAAAAGGCAGAGGCAGGCCACCTGACAGGTCTGTTTGAGGTCGCGCTGTCGTGATTTCGTGCGGCCCGCGACCAAAGTACAGTGTTCAGAAGAAGGCACGTGCCATCAACCCCCAATATTGTCAGGACGTAGTTGACTATTTAACACAGAACACCTCATCTTTCTCAGCTTCCGCACGAAAGCGTGACATATCTTCCTCCTCCTGCTCTGATTTTGGGACCCCACTTAACATTCAGTCGGCCGCCACCACCAAAGTGCCATCATCCCAGGGCTCAGCGGTGTGGAAATTTTTTTGTGTGTCTGCCTCAGATTAGAGCAATGCCATCTGTACTCTCTGCCACCGAAAATTGAGCTGTGGAAAGACCAAGACCCGCGTAAGGACAACTACCTTACGAAGGCACATGATTACAAAGCACAAACTGCAATGGGATGACCACCTGAGGAAAAGCACCACACAAAAGCAAAGCCACACACCGCAGTGGAAGATATGCAATTATTTCTCAAAAAAGGCGATACCCAAACTGTACCGTGATGTTGAAAGGCAAGTGGTGTCATCTCTGGCACATAGCGTTGGGTCAAGGGACCATCTGACCACGTGGTCTGAAAAGCACGGTCAGGCTTGCCCGAAGACTAAGTCAGTCTCAACACACAGCATCTCTGCCTGCGCGCCGTGTGACTGCCTTCCCTAACTCTAAGACACTCCCCACACAGCATCTCTGCCTGCAGGCTGCTTGACTGCCTTCTCCGCCACCACCAACAGGGTCCAGGACTCCAGGCAGGATTCCTGAATTTTCAAGGCTGCTGCTAGCAGCAGCTGCTATAATAATTTTTCTGGTGCATGTACATGCCTGCCTAATTTTTCTGGCTGCACTGCGGCTGCAACAACAAAACAAGAGGCATGTACATGTGCCAATTCCCCTTCATGATCATTACCTTGCTGCGGTGAAGGGGCTTGCGTATCACAATGACGCAATGACCGCCGACTATAAGAGTGTCTCGGGCGGGGGGGGGGGGGGGCACACCCAAGATAATAAGGTTGTTGCTTCATTGTGGACAGAACAAATTTGATCAGCTGAACAGTCACTGTTCTGTCATTCAGCTACCTCAGCCCGGCGACCATATGGGCTTGAAAACCGCCACGGCCTGCACTCTGGCCATGGTGCGCACCAGTCCAGCATGGCCGTCACTACACAAACGGCTGTTTGTGGTGCGTTACACAGTGAGTTTGGTGTGTCAGTGTGAAGCAGTACTCTAATTACACTCCCTGATTGATGTATACACATGCAAGATGTTTTAAAGCACTTTAGGCTTGCAATTTAGCATTCAATGTGATTTCGGCCCTTAAAACGCTGCTTTGCGTCAAATCCAGATTTTTTCCCCGGGACTTTTGGCGTCTATCCCATTCCGCCATGACCCCTCCAGGTGTTAGACCCCTTGAAAAATCTTTTCCACCACTTTTGTGGGCAGCATAAATTTTTCTAGTTTTCCAAGTTCTCCTCCCCATTTAAGTCTATTGCGGTTTGCGAAAGTTCGCGCGAAACGAACTTTCACAGGAGGTTCGCGAACCCGGTTCGCAAATCGAAAATCGGAGGTTCGGGCCATCTCTAATTGCAATGTGTTTTCTGCCCTTAAAACGCTGCTGTGCGTCAAATCCAGATTTTTCCCTGGGACTTTTGGCATGTATCCCACTCCGCCATGCCCCCCTCCAGGTGTTAGACCCCTTGAAACATCTTTTTCATCACTTTGGTGGCCAGCATAAATGTTTCTAGTTTTCAAAGTTTGCCTCCCCATTGAAGTCTATTGCGGTTCGAAAAGTTTGCGCGAACAGAACTTTTTGCGGCGGTTCGCATTCGAGGTTCGCGAACCGAAAATCGGAGGTTCGAACCATCTCTAGCCATGCACTGATGAGGATCAATCAATCTGAAACAGTTTATGAAATTTGGATTAGCGTGGCTTTGCACTATTAAAAAGGTGACACATCGTTGCATTCCAGCGGATCTGGAGTTGTGTTTAACCCACAGGGACAACAATGGGTGATTTGCATATTTCAGCAGTGATGCACTGGGAGACATCTCGGTGCTAACTCCAACCTGAATTATTGCAAAAACTTTCTGTTTTAAGAAAGCACATTTTTGTTTCCCTTGACCTTGTGCAATGTGTGCTTCAGTCTACGTTGCCCATACTCTTTGATTGTTTGTGGCTGAGATGCAGTGGTTCCCAGTTTCTTTACTTTGTTATAATACCACCAACAGTTGTGGAACATTTAGTAGCAAGGAAATTTCACGAATGGCCTTACTGCACATGTGGCATTCCTATCATGGCACCACACTGGAATTCACTGAACTCCTGAGAGTGACCCGCTCTTTTATGAATATTTGTAGAAGTAATCTGCACTCATAAGTGCTTGATTTGATACACCTCTGGTCTTTATATTTGAATCCCAATATTTTTGGCAGTATAATATAAAACTGATTAGGAAAACAGATGATAAGAAATAATCCACTATGAGCAGAAACTGGAAAAGTTTTGCCTAAGTGGAATTTATCATATTCCTGCATCACTGGATAGGAAAGGTTAGGTATATAAGATGGACACGGGTTAGTGTGGACATGGAGGCTGACATGTTTATTTCCTTTTAAATAATGCAGATTGCCTGGCTGTCCTGCTGATCCCCTGCCTCTAATACTTTATGCCATAGACCCTGTACAAGCATGCAGATCAGATGTCTATGACAAATTAACAAGATTAGCTGCATGCTTGTTTCTGGTGTGTGATTTAGACCCTACTGACCAGAAAGATCAGCAGTACTGCCAGGCAACTGGTATTGTTAAAAAGGAAATAAATATGGCAGCCTCCATAGGTCTTTCACGTCGGGTTTCTTTTGAGTCAAAGCAGCATAGACCGTGGCCTAGGGACCTCAGGAGCAAGAGTGGGTGAGCGGCGGCTACGGATTTGAACACCCTTGCAGAGCTGTGAGTGGTGGAAAAGGAATAGCAACCTCCTGTCAGTCACCTCTCCACACTTCTCCAGCAGAGAAGCTTCCCCTCTGTCAGCCTCTGTTGTGCATCTATCCCTCCAGCCAGCGTCTCTCACATGTGACTCGTTGTCATGTGACCAGCAAGTCACATCATTGGAATAATCAAGCTATCTATACTGGGGGGTGTAAGGGTCACCTGGCTACCCATACTGGGGGGGGGGGTATCTGGCTACCTATACTAAAAGGAAGGGGGTGGGGGGTATCTGGCTACCTATACTGGAGGGGGGAAGGGTCAACTGCCTACCTATATTGGAGGAGGGGGGGGGGGGAAATGGTCACACATCTAAAAAAGGCGTCAAGTAAAGACTGTGCCAGAGATAGCTGCTAGTAGAATATCAGTTAAATAAGCGATATTCTACTACACTAGTTCAATCTGATTGTAATATATTGGTAATCTTTACCAATATTTTACAGTGTCTGAACCTAACCCTATTCTCATACAGAGCCCTCCCTCTCGATGGCTAACACGGTTGGATTCCCCTTGGCGCTGCCGTCACCCTAACACCCCCCTGGTGGTGCCTTACCTTTAACCCCCCCCCCCCCCCCCCCGATACCTAACCTTAAGGACCCTTCCCCCGGCAATACTTCACCCTAATTCCTAATACCCCCCGTGGTGCCTACTTTTACCTCCCTATGCCTAACACTAACACCATCCTCCACCAGTGCCTAAGCCCAGCCTCGCATCCTCCCTGCTGCCAAAGCAATATTTTTGTTGTCGACATAGATAGCAATGCTAATAGCCACAATTTGTAATTTAGAGCCAGGGTTGCCCGCTATGCAAATTGTGTTACTCTGCACCCAAAGTCCTGCTAATTGCTACTAATCGTGGCTATTAGCAGCGGTGCAAGTAATATTAGCTAGTGAAAGGTGATGCTGATGATACATTAGCTGGCAGCTGGTTAAGGTAGCTGTTGGCTAACCTGATTGGTAGCTAGTAATTTTAATTTGCTAGGTATGGGCTTCACTTCTTGGATCAGTGGAGAATTGCACACACAGTGGAAGAATTTCTGCTCATTCCTAGCAGTTCATGCCTTCACACATAGGCGTAGCAATCACCCCTGCGTAGCGTGCCATCCCAGGTGAACCCAGAGGCTTTGGTGGGCCCCTTCTCATCCCTCTCCCCAATCGAAAGTGCAGCCAGTTAACAATAAAAAAACTTCCTTTCGCTCACATAAACTGTGTGATGGAGCATGTGCAATTTTTTCCTGCTTCCAGATGCTGCTTCACAGCAGAACACTCTCTGCTGCCATTAGCCACCTCCTGATCACATGACCCAGTTAAGGTTTGGGGACTAAGGGGCCCCATGCTATCATTTACACCCCTGCCTTCACATGTGCTTTGGGAGTTTCAAACCAGCTGTTAGCTGTTCCGTTCTTTTCTTCTAGCACCCACCTGCCTCCACCTTCACTCCTGTTGGGTATGACGTGGTTGCCAACAAAGCTTTGAAGCTAAGACCTAGTACAGTCCCGCCTTCACTTCAATGTTGTCACTGCTATACCTGTGTCTGCAGCGGCAGGTTATAGTGTAGCCAAGTCTCACGAGACTTGGCACTTCATACAAGTAGGCGATTATTTTTTCCTGGCTTTTGAGTAAATAGAACCTTTAAAAAACGCTCATGCTTTCCACAAATAAGCAGTACACAAGGGACTGTGTTAAAGGAATGCAATTACAACACATAAAAGGAATGTAATTACAACATTAACTAACCCACTTTAAAATCCTTTTATAAACTCAAAGATTTTATTAATTAAAATATCAGTCAAGGGATTCGGTTATAGATGTAATTTTCTTCTTCTACAAATGAGTCGTTAAAGCTAATGCTCTATAATGGATGTAGAGTCATGAATGAATTCGGATCCATTCATTAAAAGATTTAGGAAAAACAACAATTTTTTTTTTGCTAATGTACTAAGAAAAGTTTAATCACAAACAGTTCATAGTAAAAGCCAGCAAGCCCCCAGCCACTGGCCACCACAAAGTGTCTGCCATCGGTTAAAGGTAATGGTGCGCGTATGCGGCATCTCGGCACAGGGCTTCCTCGGCACAGGCTTAGCCAAATTATGGTTTACCCTGCTGCCTTACAAATTCGGGGTGGGGGGGGGGGGGGTGATGGTATTATGTTAAATATTATTCCCCTTCCGAGTTGATGCAACTCGGAGGGAGTAGCAATTCAAGGTCTGGCAAGTGCCAGATCCCCGAATCACTCCATGCGCGGGGTGCGGACTTTAGCATTAGTGCTATAGCCACGCCAAGCTTCGGCACTATGTGGCACATGGCAGGCGCCAAAATAAAAGCCCTGCTTCGAATGGTGCCCCCCCTCCCCCAGAAAAAATGAGGAGGAGGGTTTGTCTGTGAGGGGCATACTGCAGTCTGTAAGTTAATCCTTCTTCATGGTATTCGAGATCCTGTGAAAGCCTCACAGGGGATCTTGTTGGGGAGCAGAACGCCTGATTCTTTCCTCAAGTAATGTCCTACCCCTTTCCCTCAGCAGATACCGTAAAGTATGGTTGCAGTGGAGCAGTGTCACTCTGACCTCACCTGGGTCCCATGCTGCATCTCCAGCTTCTTCTCCTCAGCACTGCCTAGTGACTCTTGTCGTGCATCCTCTCTGGCATGTACTGTCCCCAGATGAGAAGTGGTGGCAGCAAGGAAGAAGAAGTTGGAAATATGCAAATATGCACGGGAACCTGGAAAGGAAAGAGTGATGGGGGGGATATTTACACTCTCACCGCTTGGTGGCTTCAGTCCACCCTGCATGCAGGTAGCATTTGATAAATATTGTAAGTTTCAATGTAATTTTGCTGGCAGTTATGGCCCTTGTTATGTCCCAAAGTACACCTGGAAACCTTATTTATGGCCATATTGCCATATTGCTGAATGGAAGCACAGGTCAAGACTGTATACTAGCAGTAGCTAGAACTATAATTCTCTTCTTCTCCTCTTATCTTCCTGACCTAAGAGCTGACCGTTTTACGATGCTTAACCTTCTGCAGAAACGTAAATGAACTTCAAATCCATTTTTATTGATTAGAAACATCTAGTGACTTGGTGCTTGCATGGAACAAAACAGCATCATTGCTGATTACATAGTAAAACGTCTAATAATGGGGCAGTCAGGTGACTACACTCATATCATTTACAACAGAGATAAGGTGCTGATGATGATTGGGCTATGGGACTCTATCATAAGTAGTCCTGTCCTGTTCTTGCTATTAAAAATGTTCCATTGCAGACCAACTGCTGAAATCATCATATGAGTTCAATACAAATGTCTTTGGTCTATTAGAAATCTGTTTGCTGGAGCTAGAGATATGGGTTTAGCTGATACTTTATATTGATTAAGAAATAAAAGAACCTCGAAGTTGCGGTGAACAAAAATAAATTACACAGAAAAGGAACGCCAAAGATTCACTGACAAAATATCAGAGCTGTATCTAAGGAGAACTATTTATAATGATAATTTCCAAACCGCCTGTATGTAGGTCTGTATGTCCTTAGAAATCCTACGCTGTATGTCCTAGTTTTGAGAACATTAGAGTGTTATAGTTTAAGTTTTTATCTTTTTAAAATTAGAAAATCGAAATTTTTAGTCTTTTGTACTTTTTTTTTTTTTAAAGCGGAATATAACCCTGCATTTCAACTTTGCTCTAAAACATTATTTACAGCATATTATATGCAAAAAGCATTTTTTTTAACTAGACCAGCATTGGAAGGGTTAAACACAGGGGTTTAAAGTTCCGTGGAGAGATATGCAGAAGTTCAGATTGTTACATTCTATTTAGTTATATGTATCTATTGAGAAATGTTACACACTCTTTGGCTGTCCTCCAACTCCTTCTCAGTCAGAGAGATGAGTCACATTACACACTTAGATAGATTTATGTAAACAAAATGTATCTATGTCAGCTTCGGATGCGTCTGCAGAAATCTCCAGGAACTTTAATGCACTGTGTAACCCTTCCAATGCTGGTCTAGTAAAAAAAAAATGCTGGTTGCATATAATATACTGTAAAAGGGGGTTTAGTGGTAGGCATCAGGAAGGGGAGTTTTAGCGTTAGGCGTTAGAAGGGGGGGGAGGTAAGGTTAGGCGTCAAATGGGGGTGGGTTCTGCTGGGAGGGATCCGCCGAGCGGATCAATCAAAAACAGTCTTATAAGTCTGCCGACAGCCTGTACTCACGTGCAACTGTCAGCAGAACGACCGCCCCGCGGGAGTGTCTGACGGACCCATCATTTGTAAAAATACGCCGTTTAGTTGTAGTAAAATATCTGAAAATGTACCAATGTTTTACTATCGTCATTACTACTGTAAATATTTTTTTGCTTTCATCTAATATCCAATGCACAATGGAATTTATCATTTACACTTATATCAGCTTCACCCAGCTCCCATTTTTTCTTGCGCCCCTATTTCATGCAGTCCTTCCATCCCACACATGTATTCCCAATTTCCACAGGGTCCAATTTAAGATGGGCAACCACATTTACACAGGGAGTCCTTCATTTGCCCTGTTGCCACAAGAGGCATAGCATGCGCCATAATGCTAATATTATTCATAATGGAAAAGGACTTTAAGAACTTTTTTATTCTCCTGAATCTACAGAATTTCAACAACTTTGTTATGTGGCAGTCAGTTATTTCATATTCAAGAAATGTTGGAGTCATGAACATATTAAGAAACATGTGTTCAGTCCTTTGTCAAGGAACATCCTGCCTACGTTTTATAAAATAGAACATACATGCCGTAATGAAATGAATACGCCTGTCTGTGTGTCTGTGCCCCATCCTTATCAACTGCCAGCCTGGGGTGAAGTCAGGGAAAGATTCTGGCACTTCTAATATGTCATATGAACTTTTTATATATAGGCACAGTAATCATGACACACTTTAAAATATACCGTATTCCCATGCATTAAAAACTATTTGTTAAAGCCCTTGTATTTATAATGCTGGGAATACACGGTTTGTTTTTTAGCTGATTAGATGGTTCAGTAGATAATTTCCAACAAATCCGATCTCCCTTTCGATTTTTTTGCCGCTCGATTTCTGATAGAAGTGAATGGAAAAAGATAAGAAAAACGAGCGGAAGTTACAAGAATCAAATACAGAATCGAGCGGCAAAAACGATTGAGAGCAGAAACTAACCGTGTATTCCCAGCATAAGGCATTTTATGCAAAACACATCACAATTTGCAGTGCACAGCATTTTATGTTGTGTGTAAACCATTGTATCATTGTTTTTTACCTGACTGGCTGGATTTCCAAATCTGTCTTCCTGTGCCAATATCACGTGCTGCTTGGTTGAATAAACAGCGAGTCTGTGACTTATTTAAAGTCCACCCCGTATACAATCATCACGTGTATAAGGTAGTAAGGGAGAGTACAGGGCGCACCATCTTGCCGTTCCCTCTGAACACATAGCAGATCCTGCCCACTTCCTCCCCATGCTCCACAGAGGGATGAGGTAAATGAGGTTAGGTAACGACTCTGAGCAGGGTAAGACTCACCTACTCTTTTGTTGGCTTCATACCTTGTGCACAGATCTGTGGGTAACATGACTGAATTCCCCAAAAGGGAATTTCTCTGGGAGAGATGCAAATAGTATGAGCATGAAGTGCGTAATTGACATAGTCCGCTGTTTACCTTTTCTGACAATTAAACATCCAGGATGATTAACTATGGCTTAAAGTGTTCTTGAGATGGAATAATAATAATAAAAAAACAACAGATACTTACCTAGGAAGAGTGAAGTCCCTGGATCCTCCAGAGGTTTCCCGTGTCCTCCTGGAGACCACTTTTGCAGCACGGGGACCCCTGGATCATATCCAACAAGAGCTTGTAGGATATGTTATCATGGCCGTACTCCCCACCGTGTACATGTGCAGCCATACTGCGCCTGCAGCACCGTGCTACTGCGCAAGCACTGCCGTACTTGCACAGGCATAGGACAGCATGTGTACAAAGAGGAGTCGTGGTTTGAAAGATTCACGGACAGTGGTGGAGGTTCCAGGACGACACGGGACCCTCTGGAGGATCCAGACGCTTCCCTTCTCTTAGGTACGTATCCAGGCCCTGATTTACCTCAAAGGAGCCTATAGACACAGGTGTCCTGGCACCCTAGACTTTGCTCTCCTTGAACCTACAAACCTCCACTGCATCGCAAGTTTGCTGGCTGGCCGAGCTGTAACTTCTCCCTTACTTCCCTTGCCTGTCATAGGTAGCTATAGGTGCCCCTTAGCATTAGGTAGCCAGAGGTACCCTTAGTATTAATTGGCCAGTGGTGACATCGACTAAAGGGAGGTCTCGTCAGAGGAATGCCAAGAGCTGGCTGAGTAACCCCTCATTTACACTCTGCTCAGGACTCTGCATAGGGAAGGAGTGAGGGAGGCGTTCAGGAAGGGGAGTGAGCCGCCTTTCCACCATCAGGCGCCTGTAGGCACGTGTCTACAGTGCCTTATGGTAAATCCGGCCCGTAAGTTTCTGTTTTGTTTTATTTCTTTAAAATTTTTAATACATTCCAGCATGTTATCTCCTGTGGTTGTTTGGTGGTGAGATTCTACACGTCTCTAGGTCCTTTCCATGATGCCACAATTATTATGAAGTAGTCTCACTCTTCCTGCTGGATTTTTCATTTGATTTATATTATGGGGAATACAGCAGGAGTGCAGTGAGAATGCTTCTACAGCAGCAGAAACAAGACATCCGGGACTTGGAGAGAAAACCTGGAACAGAAGCAAGAAGACTTTATCCAAAAGATATAAAATAGCAAAACCAGATTTGGGACAACTGACCTTTTAACTTGTGCTTCATTTGGAAAATAAATGTTCCAGCTTCGTGTTCTTTTTTCTGGTCCTGATTTATAATTGCGGTTTTGTTATTTCCTATTACTCATAATTATTAGGTTCCATTTCTATCTTACAAAATGTTATTTTGTATGATCCAAAAATATCCTCAGACCTCAGTGTTATGTCTGCATGCTTGTGTCTGCATGTACTTTTTAACAATACTCCACAATTTCTAAAATGTTTATGACGTAAATGTAGGACTCTGATAGGAACCTGGTGTCCTCTAAGTTTAAAATAGAACTCCGTGATCATATCTGAAAGCTCAACTGCACAGTGGCATGAGCGATGCTGTTTATTCATTAGATTCAAAGTTTTCCTATTGGGCAGCTCTCACTTGGCTGTGATTCTACATCCACAGTTCAAATCTTCCTTTATGCTGTGCAGTTGCATCAGTGGAATGAAGGGAATATGGCAACCCAGACAAATCAGTTAATTTGCACAGTTTGTACCTGATTTTGCAACTATCAGGGGCAAACCCAGACTTTTTAACTGGGGGGGGGGGGGGGGGGAGGAGAGTCCTAAAAGGTCCCCCTCAGCCATGCACAATACAGTATAATAATATGGTAGGACATCATGCTGGATATACGTAATGCAATTTCCCGTCTGACTGACAGGATCTGACGATTATTTCTGATATGTCCCATCTGCTCCCAATCGACAACGGATCAATCAGGAGCAGTATGAATACAAATAATAATTAGGACAGGCGACATTGCTAATGAAGGGAAAAGTGAAGCATTCACACAGCAGGGCACAGGGCTATGCTCACACCTAGCACTGTGCTCTGTTAAGTGTCCCAGAGCTGCTCCATGCTCTGTACATCCAAAGTCAACTGTAGCAGGGAAAGAAAGGGGGCAGTGCTGTGAGCTGCAGGATGCCTGCAGATATTCTGGTGTCTCAACTTTTGCCTGTCCCCAGACACTGCACCGGCCCTGGTCTGAGGGGGGATTCTGGGCACCTATAATTCCCCCCGCATTTGCCTTAGCATCTTTGGCTGCATTGCGGCGGGAATTTGGGCGCAGGATATGTTGACTGCCATGTTGAGCGACAGAGTTCGCTTTACTACAGCTTAACTCCAGCGCGGCTTTTCACACTGTTTCATGATAGAGGTACAAGGAGGAACTTGAACCTGTGTCCACATCTTGTGAGGGAAAGCAAACTTCCTGAAAAATAATATAGGTTGATATCTTATGATTGTTCCATGTGGTGCATAGATGTAATTTTCTTGGCTCCGAAATTGCCCTTTTTGTTATGTGCACGGTGTGAGGCCAATTGCACGCCCCTCTGTATAATGGTATGCAATAAACCATGACTTCAATTACTATACAAGAAGCAGAAGCTGGACGGAAATATTTTTAATTGGTAGCAGGAAAAAAGGGTGTCGGCTGAGGGTGGACTAAAAGTGCGCCGCCATAGGCTTTAATGCAATTATCATTAATACGGCCGAAAAAAGCAGAAAAAAGGGCACCACAATAAATGTAATTAATAACATTACAACATTATAGTTTTTGAGGTAGTTATCGTTTTAGAAGCTTAAAACAGTATAGTTTTTTTGTCATATTATTTAGTAATTTAATAACTACAGATTTTACGTTTTCAAAGGTATTATCGTTAATATATGTAAAAGGATGTTTCTGCAGAGGGAGTGGTTAGGGTTAGGCACCACCAGGGGTAGTGGTTAGGGGTAGTGGTTAGGGTTAGGCACCACCAGGGGTAGTGGTTAGGGTTAGGCACCACCTAGGCGGCGGTTAGTTGTAGGCAACACCAGGGGGTGGTGGTTAGGGTTAGGCTCCACCAGGGGGGTGGTTAGGGCGTACGTTAAAAAGGGGCGATGGGAAAAAAGGGCGCCGGATTTTTAACGATAAACATGGATTACGTTTAAAAATGTATTTCGTTTAAAAGTAATGTTTTTAAACGTTATAAATCATTAAATAATGTGTATTAAATCGGCAATTGTAAAAACGTTAATCTTTCGTTTAAATAATGAAACGCATAATAACGTTTAAAATTTTTTTTACTAAGTAACCCTCCCTGTACCTACCCCTAACCCCTAGACCCCCCTGTTGATGCCTAAACCTAAGACCCCCCCCTGTTGGTGCCTAAGTAACCCTCCCTGTACCTACCCCTAACCCCTAGACCCCCCTGTTAGTGCCTAAACCTAAGACCCCCCTGTTGGTGCCTAAACCTAAGACCCCCCTGTTAGTGCCTAAACCTAAGACCCCCCTGTTGGTGCCTAAACCTAAGACCCCCCTGTTGGTGCCTAAACCTAAGACCCCCTGTTGGTGCCTAAACCTAAGACCCCCCTGTTGGTGCCTAAACCTAAGACCCCCCTTTTGGTGCCTAAACCTAAGACCCCCTGTTGGTGCCTAAACCTAAGACCCCCCTGTTGGTGCCTAAACCTAAGACCCCCCTGTTGGTGCCTAAACCTAAGACCCCCCTGTTATTTTTTTCGTTTAAAAATAATGTAAAAAAAAAAAAAAAAAAAAAAAAGGTTTTTCGTTTAAAAATAATGTTTGGGAAAAATATTGTACTGGTTTTCGTTTAAAAATAATATTTAAACATGTATAAATCATTAAATAATGTGTAATCATGAGAAACAGTAATAAAACATTAAGTCTCCGGGCGCCGCTTTTAAAACGTTAGTTTTCTCCGGCGCCCTTTTTTCCTACCGGGCGCCCATTAAACGATATTTATTATAGAAGTGAATGGCGGCGCCCGATTTGTCCACTAGCCTCAGGCGCCCGAATTTACTGTTTCCAGGGTTAGGGGCCACTAGAGGAGTCTTTAGTTTTAGGCACCACCAGGGGAGGGTTCCGTGTAAGGGTAGGGTTGAGTTAAGCAGTATTGACGAAAAACGTAACAACATTTAACGTTAATATTTATTCGTTATTATTTCTAGTTTGTTTTTGCAACAGTAATTATTGTTAATAAAGCTTGACAACAATGATTCTCATTAGCAAATTTCTTTAATAACTGGCGCCAAATTTGTTAATAAGTCAGGCCCTTTTTTCACGGCGCCCTTTTTTATGCATGCTTTTGATTTTTTTAAACAACAGCACTAACAGTGTAAATGTTACAGCCAGGAGGACCCTAAGTTGGCCATTTAGGGATCTGGCTGGTCAATATGCTAAGTGGCCTGATGTTGCAGGCAATACAAGAAGAAAGGACTCCTTTCAGACTCTAACAGGAGGTGAAGAGGCGCCCAGTAGGTGTATAAAACACTCTAAAAACAATAAAATTTGAAAGGCGGAGGTGGCTTACCTCATAGATGACAACTCACTTTATAAAAAGGAGTTTAATAGTAATACACAAGCACAGGCAACGCCTTTCGTGGGACCCAGCCCACTTTCTCAGGCCAAATAAAGTGCTGCTCTATCTATCAAACCGCGTTTGGGGCGCCTCTCTTTTTTTTCTCCAGTACTCCAAACCTTTCAGACTCTGACCATCCAGAATGCAGCCGGCCAAGTCCCGAAGCTGCAGCTGTTTGTGTTACAGGCAAGCACAGGCTTACAAGCCTTGAAGCAGCCCAACAAGTTGACCAGATGTGGAGTGGTGGGTGGTGCTGCCTTCCTATGCTGTGTCCAGCTGTAGAGCCCGTGTTTAGCAATGCAGAGTCTCCGTTGCAGACTGAGGGGAACAGAAGTGAAGAGCTAACAGTGGGGGTGGGGGGATTTCATGGATAGTGGATGGAGGGATAATTCAAACCAGCTTGCAAAAGCACAGCTTCTGCAGGGTACAGACTTGTGCAGCTTTGGGATATAGGCTGCTGCAGATGGAGGGGAACTAAGGACAAGGAAAGTGGGGGGGGGGGGAGCAGTGGCATAACTGCAATTCATGGTGCCCCCCCCCTGCAAAATGTTTATGGGGCCTCCCAATGTTCATACCCTTTCCTTGCCTCCCTAGGTGCACTCCATGGCCTTGGGGCCCATCTCACAAGGGTCATGAAATAAGGGTAGCCATCATCTTCACACCCATAGCAAGAGTAGCCACAAAATCACCTGATCTGAAGTATAGTGTTTCTAGGCATGGGCATTCCAGGCCACTGCCTGGAGTGCCATTGGTTCTGGGGGAAACCATGCCCAATTAAGCTTCACCCACTGGTATTTGTGCCTCATTTTGTCCCCTTGTACCTACTTCTGTCTCGTTGTGCCACCTTCAGTTCCCCTTGTGCCACCTATGCCCCCCTGTGTGTCCAGAGATGAAATAAGGTGAAATGGTGCCCTAGGCAAGCAACAACTTTGGGCCCATCCTTGGTGGACACCTAGGTTTTTTGGCAAGATTTGTTGGGGCGAGCATAAACCAGGGCCCTAGACTTTCTCCGGGACCTAGACACCTACCTAAGTTGCCTTATAGATGATCCGGCTCTGTGTGTATCCCTCTGTCCCACTGTGCCTCTTTCTGTCCCCCATTGTGCCTCCTTCTGTCCCCTTGTCCCACTATCTGTTCCTGTCCCCCTCCTGTGCTCCTCCAGTACCGTGTGTAAAGGCAGAGTATAGTGCAGCAGAAGCTGTGCTCTGACCTCCCCTCTGGAGTCCAGTGCTGTGCCTGTGCAACCACCTTGTCTGCCTGTGCAACCACCTTGTCTTGTCTGTTTTCTGCTCCCACTAGTGCTGGCACCTCATTCTCCTCATGTCGCATGTAATCCCGCTACATGCAGTAGGAGATGCTGTGCACTAGGGTGAGCGGACAGGTGGAAGCACAGCACTGTATTCCAGCAGAGAGGTGAGAGCACAGCTTCTGCTGTGCTATACTCTGCATTTACACTCTAAGCTGGTGTAGTGCAGGAAGGGAGTGTGCAACTAAATGTGACAGGATCGTGGGGTTGTTTGTATCTCAGGGACACCCTGTACTATGCATCCATCCTATACAGCACATGGTTTATATTCTGTAGATGTTTTTGGAGTGACAAAAAGGCTAGAAACACCCCTGCCCTCGGCAGGGGCTGCTCCCCTCTAGTTACGCCATTGGGGAGGAGGCATTCAAGCCACCGCTCTACATCTGCCCAGCTAGCCAGGATGCTTCAAGCTTGTAATGCTTGCATGTAACACAGGCTGTTGCAGCTACAGGACTTTGGCTGGCCAGGGCTTGTCACTTCCTGTTCTCCTTTTTTCTTGAATTGGCTGCACCAGCGGGCCACTTTGTGTATTGGCCAGCCAGATCCCGAAGTGGACAGACTTTGAGTTCTGGCCATAATATACAGTATACATACAAGAATACTGACTGACAGCAGAAATCGTCTCTAAAGATAACGATGATTGTCAACACAGGTCTACAATACCCCAATGTGTTATAGTTCCTGCCAACACATTCACCCTCTACAATGGCCTAGCTTTTGTCTTCTCTGCAGCAGAAATATTACATTAACTAAGCACAGAACAATGGAATGGTACCAACAGTTCTGCAATAGTGCAATAAAACTTTTGGCTAACTGGATGGCATGTCTTTCTGGGGGTAAGCCAATACTCATACTCATTTTTTTTAACTGTTTTTAATTATCCTATACTTATTACAGGGTGTTACCATTCCTTATCAGTGCACTCATTTATCTTTGTAGTGTGGATGATATTTTACAATCTAACTTGTTTTTTGAAGTGCAACTGTGGGATGTTAGGGAGACCATTTATGGCTGAGAGGGAACAGGTCTATATTCCCACCCTCCTTCTTAGAGGGTACTCACCTGGGTTCCTCCATTCCTTATGAGTATGTGATTTATATGATCAGGTGCCTGGATTGTAAGTCTTTGTTAAGGTGCCCACAAATGATTCAATCTTGATTGTCCAATTTACCCACCTCCCACCCCCCTGGGAGACTAAATAAAAGTTCTTCTGGCTTTACAACGCTCAGTTAATGAACATTCTGCAGATATCACCTGCCAGTACTGAAGATGTTGCCATTTGCAATACATTTTAGAAAGTAAATCAGGGATAAGAAAGACTTTACAACCAGGGCCGGTCCTGGACTTTCTGCTGCCTGAGGCAAAGATCGTAAAGGCGCCCCCCCCCCCCAATATTTCTACATAACATTACATCCCCCACACAACCGACCGTGTCCGTGAAGGAAAGCCTGAGTGACGCAGCAAAGTGAGTGACTGACTCACCAGGGATTGGGTCTCCCTCCGGGTCTGGTGGCGGCGAAGGGCGGGCATCCGCATCCAGCATGCATCCTGCACTGGCAGGGGACAGACGGCTGCGGTCTGCGGCGGGCATGCTCCATCTCGGATCTGAGGGATCTCGCGCTGGGCCAGTGAGCGGCGGCCAGCGGCAGCCAGCCAGCCTCATCATCATCACGGTCACGTCGGCGGCGCTCGCTGCTCAGTGACTGACCGTGACAATCAGCCGCAGCCAGGGCAGCAGAGTGGGCGGCAGCCGCCGCCATCAAATCAGCAGGCTTAGGCACTAGGCAGCGTCACCAGCGTGCAAGCTTGGAGGAGACAGGAGAGGCTGCAGAGCTCGGAGTCGTCGGACTCGGAGGCCGGCGGCAACAGTGCAGTTTCTAGGCTAAAATGCACCCAGGGCGAGGGTGTAAAAATTGCGCCCCCCCGGTATAGGTAGCCAGCTATAGGTCCCCCCCGAGTATAGGTGGCCAGGCATGGGTGAGCCAGTAAAGTTGCCCCCAGTATAGGTTAGCCAGGTAGTTGCCTCCAGTATAGGTAGCCAGTATAGTTGCCCCCAGTATGTTAGATAGGCAGGCGCCCCCCCCCGGTATAAGTTAGATAAGTAGGTGCCCCCAGTACAGGTTAGCTAGGTAGGTGCCTCCAATATAGGTAGCCAGTATAGTTGCCCCCAGCATAGGTTAGATAGGTAGTTACCCCCAGTGTAGGTTAGTTAGGTAGGTGCCCCCAGTATAGGTAGCCAGTATAGTTGCCACCTGTATAGGCTAGCTAGGTAGGTAGGTAGGTGCCCCCAATACAGGTTAGATAAGTGCCCCCAGTATAGGTTAGATAGGTAGCTTCCCCCCAGTATAGGTTAGATTAGGTCGCTGCCCTTCAGTATATGTTAGATTAGGTAGGTGCCCCCAGTACAGGTTAGATTAGGTAGGTGCCCCCAGTATAGATTAGATAGGTAGCTGCCCCCAGCATAGGTTAGACAGGTAGCTGCCCTCCAGCATAGGTTAGATAGGTAGCTGCCCCCCAGTATAGGTTAGATAGGTAGCTGCCCCCCAGTATAGGTTAGATAGGTAGCTGACCCCCAGTACAGGTTAGATTAGGTAGGTGCCCCCCAGTATAGGATAGATAGGTAGCTGCCCCCAGTATAGGTTAGATAGGTAGCTGCCCCCCAGTATAGGTTAGATAGGTAGCTGCCCCCCAGTACAGGTTAGATTAGGTAGGTGCCCCCCAGTATAGGATAGATAGGTAGCTGCCCCCAGTACAGGTTAGATTAGGTAGGTGCCCCCCAGTACAGGTTAGATAAGGTAGGTGCCCCCCAGTATAGGATAGATAGGTAGCTGCCCCCAGTATAGGTTAGATAGGTAGCTGCCCCCCAGTGTAGGTTAGATAGGTAGCTGCCCCCCAGTATAGGTTAGATAGGTAGCTGCCCCCCAGTATAGGTTAGATAGGTAGCTGCCCCCCAGTATAGGATAGATAGGTAGCTGGCCCCCAGTATAGGTTAGATTAGGTAGGTGCCCCCCAGTATAGGATAGATAGGTAGCTGCCCCCAGTATAGGTTAGATAGGTAGCTGCCCCCCAGTGTAGGTTAGATAGGTAGCTGCCCCCCAGTATAGGTTAGATAGGTAGCTGCCCCCCAGTATAGGTTAGATAGGTAGCTGCCCCCCAGTATAGGATAGATAGGTAGCTGGCCCCCAGTATAGGTTAGATTAGGTAGGTGCCCCCCAGTATAGGATAGATAGGTAGCTGCCCCCAGTACAGGTTAGATTAGGTAGGTGCCCCCCAGTATAGGATAGATAGGTAGCTGCCACCAAAACAGGTTAGATTAGGTAGGTGCCCCCCAGTATAGGATAGATAGGTAGCTTGCCCACTGCCCAGTATAGGTTAAGTAGGTAGGTGCCCCTTCATAATGGCAGAGGGGGGAGCCGGAGCCGCGGTGAGGGCAGCCCGACCTCTCCCTCTCCCCGGGCCGCCCTCCATGCTCCCCCCTCGGACTGCAGGC
The DNA here is from genome assembly GCF_040937935.1 of Hyperolius riggenbachi. Lineage (NCBI taxonomy): Eukaryota > Metazoa > Chordata > Amphibia > Anura > Hyperoliidae > Hyperolius > Hyperolius riggenbachi. The sequence goes on along the minus strand of NC_090650.1, from coordinate 341,236,947 downwards.
AGCAGAGTTAGCGCGCAGGGAAGCGCTGCTGTACACAGCTGTTACTCACCTCCCTGGATCCGATTGCCGCTCCCGCCCTGCTGGCCTCCTCTCTGAATGTAGCCGCTGCTGATACACACGCTGCTTCCTGTTTACACAGGAAGCAGCCGCTTTTGTATCAGCCGGCTAGGCAGAGAGGAGACCAGCAGGGCGGGAGCGTCGATCGGATCCAGGGAGGTGAGTAACAGCTGTGTACAGCAGCGCTTCCCTGCGCGCTAACTCTGCTGCCTGCAGTCCGAGGGGGGAGCATGGAGGGCGGCCCGGGGAGAGGGAGGGAGAGGTCGGGCTGCCCTCACCGCGGCTCTGGCTCCCCCCGCTATCACAGCCACGTCATCTGGTGCCGCCCCTCCACTTCCTGCCGCCTGAGGAACCCGCCTCACCCCGCCTCATGGGCGGGCCGGCCCTGTTTACAACGTGCACACACTGAATACAAGTTTATAAAGAAATGTTGTAAAAAAAAAAAAAATTAATAAGCAATTTAATTCATTATGCTATTTTCACTATAGTTCCTCTTTAAGTCTTTAAAGTGCTGGCCACAATCATATGATCTTATCTTCCTGTGTCCACTAAAACAAGATCAGAAGTCAGAAAATGTGGCATTAACAGAGTATGTGCAACTGCTCCCTTTCCTAGAGAACTACTGGTTTCAAAAAACAAATTGCTTTATTTCAGACAGTGGCGTAGCTAGAGATTATGGGGCCCCATAGCAAAAACTTTCATGGGGCCCTTGAATGGAGGCACTCTTAAACAATGCCACCTGCAATTTACATTATCATGCAATCAACACTGCCCATACTGTAGTTCATTGGGCACTTAAAGGGATACTGTAGGGGGGTCGGGGGAAAATGAGCTGAACTTACCCGGGGCTTCTAATGGTCCCCCGCAGACATCCTGTGTTGGCGCAGCCACTCCCCAATGCTCCGGCCCCGCCTCCGGTTCACTTCTGGAATTTCTGACTTTAAAGTCAGAAAACCACTGCGCCTGCGTTGCCGTGTCCTCGCTCCCGCTGATGTCACCAAGAGTGTACTGCGCAGACGCAGACCATACTGAACCTGCGCTGTGCGCTCTTGATGACATCAGCGGGATCGAGGACACGGCAACGCAGGCGCAGTGGTTTTCTGACTTTAAAGTCAGAAATTCCAGAAGTGAACCGGAGGCGGGGCCGGAGCATCGGTTAACAGCTACGCGGGCACAGGATGTCTGCGGGGGACCATTAGAAGCCCCGGGTAAGTTCAGCTCATTTTCCCCCGAACCCCCTACAGTATCCCTTTAAAGTCAGAGGGTGGAGAAACACAAGAAAGTTAACGGGGAACACATTAACGTCCCTGGCGGTACGCAGTTTTAGAGGCTGCGTCTGCAGGGGGATTTTTTTAAATTAAAACTTGCGCTATATGCTTAAGCTAGCACTTCGCTAGCTAATTATGTCTCCCAAGCCCCCCGGCACCCAACTAAACCCCCCAATCGCCGCCGGCAATATTTACCCCTCCGCGATCCCGCAAGAGCCGCAGCTTCACGATCCAGCTTCACTCGTCGCTATGGCGACGATCGGACATGATGTCATGCGCAGTCCCTATCCTTCCCATAGCGAAGCCTGGAGCTGATTGGGAGGCTGCGCCATCGCGGAATCCCTGGGGGCTACGTATTACGGCGGTGATCGGAGGCGATCGGTGGGGACCGGAGGGATTTGGGGCAATATAATTAGCTAGCGAAGTGCTAGCTTAAGCATATAGTGCACGTTTTATTTTAAAAAATCCTCCCGGGGCCATGTGATCCCCTGCGGCGGCTAGCACGACCCTAGGTCAGGCTTACCGCCAAGGAGGTTAAGTACCCACTGGGCCTCCTTTGCTTCAGGGGCCTATAGAAGCCCCATAGCAGCTGCTATAGCTATTGCTACGCCCCGGATTTCAGATCACTGCAATCGTACAACTGTCAGTAACCATTGCTAAGGTCTGCTGCAACCAAGAGGACGAGAGTAGCAGACCCCCGAGTCTGACATCTAATAGTAGATACTTTTTAATAATTCCACACCAGGTCTGCAGTATCTGTAATGCTGTCTCATGATCTCCAGTCCAAAAAAGCTTATTTAATCAAACACGTCACATTTCACTGCGTCTTGCATTTGGTTATTTTTTTCTTGAATGTCATTTTTCACTCTTATGAATCTAAGTACAGACCAAATTTATGGTATCTGTTTCCTGCAAAGTCCTTAATAAATTAATAAGATAAGCTAAATGAAAGATCTTAGTCTGTCCATTTCTACATCACCAGAATTTGTCTTGCCTGTAGCCTTTATCTTATGAGTTTACAGTGCAGCAATGTATCATATAGTCAGTAATGTGATAACAGGCAGCTGCATGCTGCTTCTAGATACGGTATGTTCTTATCTAGTGCGTCGTAGGAATTAACATTGTTACTTTTTAGCAATATATGTCCTTCATAAAACTTTACAGGGTCAAGCACTCCTATTGTTCTTCACAGAGCCTCTTTCTATGACAAGAAAATAAGATAAATATCTTCATTTTACCTAGTTTGTGCTTTCAGTCAACAATAAAAGATTTTACCCCATGAACTGAAAAAAGTGAGTTTGAACAGTAAAACCCATATGTGAGCCTGCCTAGGCCTCGTTTCCACCTATCCGCTTCTGTCCGTTTCTGTCTGCTTTTCAGCAACATGTATCAATCTGTAACATTGATGTGCTGATAAAAAGCGGACAGAAGCGGACAGAAGCAGACAGAAGCAGACAGAAGTGCACTATAAGTGGAAATGAGGCCTTATAAAGTCTGTTCAGACACACAGTTTACTGTTACCTGGAACGATCATTAAGATTTCATAGATGTGCCATATAACAAATCAGGGATTTTAGGCTCATGGTGGCCTGTTGTAAATAAGCCCCACCATAGACCACAATGCTAATTTTAAAATGCATCAATCATGAGTTTGAAGGAGACAAAAGGAAACCGAGAGCCCAATATAGTGTAGTATCTCAGTGACAATTAGTCAGGTGTACAATAAAGTAATGGTTATACTCACAAACGTGGGATGCCACAAAGGAAACCACTGGATAAGCGGCGGGGAAAATTATAACCTGATCCCGCTCAGGTTTAAGAAGTCGCTCTCTGTAGACAGGAAGGAATGGGGATACACCCCTCCACCAAGGGTGCACTAGACAATTTGTAAAGCCGTAACACAGAGGAGCCAAGTAGAGTAAAATCGATTAAAAACTGTTAAAAGGGGAAGTTGGTGTACTCACCTCCCTCGTAGAAAGAAAGACCGGACAATGGGACGTTACAGTATAAAGTAACTTTTTATAAAAAGTTTCAAAGTTTCACGGGTCACAATCCCGCTTCATCAGGCAAAAATTTTTGGAGGGTACAAAATCAGGTCAATGGCCTGGCTGAGCACCTCTGTCGCCTACAGAGGTGCTCAGCCACGAACACGCTGAATCCAGTGCTGGAGACTTGGGCGCAGCAGCACAGGAGACTTCAGCGCAGCCGGCGCCACCATAGGCCGTAATAGAAACTATGGCTATAGCAGCCACAGGGTGTAACATCAGCGCCGTCAGAAGACGGAGCTGAAGTTGCTTTTAAAACAATAATTCGGCTTCCAGCTTTTGCTGGAAGCCGAATTATTTCATTCCCCCACTATCCATGGCGGCCTGGATGGGGAATAGTAATTAACACGCCCGGACTTGTGCGGCAGCAGGATCAGCCATATACCGGCTGTGCCCTGCGCCCAAGTCTCCGGTGTCGTTCTCTCTCGTACGCCTCAGCCAGGCCATTTACCCAATTTTGTACGCTTTAAATAAAAAGTTACTTTATACTGTGAGTAACGTACCATTGTCTGGTCTTTCTTTCTACGAGGGAGGTGAGTCCACCAACTTCCCCCTTTTAAACAGTTTTTAATCGATTTCACTCTACTTGGTGCCTTTGTGTTACAGGAGAGATCAGTGTCGGGAGTGGAGACAGGAGAGATCAGTGTCGGGAGTGGAGATAGGAGAGGTCAATGTCAGGAGTGGAGATTGGAGAGATCAATGTCAGGAATGGAGACAAGAGAGGTTAGTGTCAGAAGGGGTGAAGATGGGAAGGGTGGAGATGGGAAAACTTCAGTGTCAGGAGTGGAGAAGGGAGAGGTCAGTGTCAGGAGTGGAGATGGGAGGGGTCAGTGTCAGGAGTGGAGATGGGAGAGGTCAGTGTCAGGAGTGGAGATGGGAGAGGTCAGTGTCAGGAGCGGAGATGGGAGAGGTCAGTGTCAGGAATAGAGACAGGAGAGTTCAGTGTCAGGAGTGGAGATGGGAGAGGTTAATGTCAGGAGTGTAAATGGCAGAGGTCAGTGTCAGAGGTGAAGATAGGAGAGGTCAGTGTCAGGAGGAGAGATGAGAGAGGTCAGGTTCAGGAGTGGAGACATGAGAGGTCATTGACAGGAGTGGAGATGGGAGAGGCCAGTGTCAGGAGTCGAGATGAGAGAGGTGAGTGTCAGGAGTGGAGATGAGAGAGAGGACAGTGCCGGTAGTGGAGATGGGAGAGGTCAATGTCAGCAATGGAGATGGTAAAGGTCAGTGTCGGGAGTGGAGACGGGAGAGGTTAGTGTCAGGTGTGGAGATGGGAGAGATTAATGTCAAGAGTGGAGATGAGAGAGGTCAGTGTCAGGAGTGGAGATGAGAGAGGTCAGTGTCAGGAGTGGAGATGAGAGAGGTCTGTGTCAGGAGTGGAGACCGGAGAGGTCAGTGTCAGGAGTGGACACGGGAGAGGTTAGTGTCAGGAGTGGAGATGAGAGAGGTCTGTGTCAGGAGTGGACACAGGAGAGGTCAGTGTCAGGAGTGGACACGGGAGAGGTCAGTGTCAGGAGTGGAGATGGTAGAGGTCAGTATCAGGAGTGGAGATGGGAGAGGTTAGTGTCAGGAGTGGAGATGAAAGAGGTGAGTGTCAGGAGTGGAGATGAGGGAGGTCAGTGTCGGGAGTGCAGACAGGAGAGGTCAGTGTCAGGAATAGAGATGAAAGAGAGGTCAGTGTCAGGAGTGGAGATGGTAGTGTTTTTATACTTCTTATGTTGTCACTCGGGGGCGGCAGAAGGTTATACTGACATCAGCCATCAGCATTCTGTGTTTTACAATTTTCATTGAATAGTGCAGTGGGGCAGTTTTTTTTTGCACATAAACATACAGCAATTCCACAATTATCCCAGCAGCCTGTCAGATCTGGCAGGCTGTCAATCAGTGCAAATGTGGAAAATGAGCAACACTTATTCCTGTTCTCTGTGCTGCTAATAACTCATACAGGAAGCGGACAATACATGGACAAAGTACAGAAGTACCTCCACTTTAATATGTGGAAATCTCCCACTGGATTGTTAAAACACATATATTCCTAAATTCTGATTGATGTATCAATTCATCATTCTATCTATATGTATGTTTTTTAAATTGACTTTAATTGCTTTTTTTAATATGTGTATTAGCATTTTTTAACCAACTGAGGACTTTGTTTTCCAGGTCTTGAATTGTTTGATGCTGATGGAATCTCCAGTGCAGATTTTTCGAGAGGAAGAAATTGATTCTAAGACACCTGTCATGGGTTCCACATGCTCTCCCAGCTGTGTGCCTGTGTGCACTTCCAGCTGCTACACCAACTCTAGTTTACTGCTTGGCTGGAGTGACTATGAAAATACCAGCGACTATCCCGTGCTCCCTACTCATGAGAGCAATCACACCACCATCTCTCCTACCATCTCTGTCATCATTACAGCCGTCTACTCCATGGTTTTTGTTGTTGGTTTGGTGGGCAATGCACTAGTCATGTTTGTGATTATAAGGTAAGTTGTACCTTGTACAAATTAATGCATTTATCTGAGGGTTTATGATTCAGTATAAGATGCATTGATATTTGACGTAAGGCCTGTACACATACTAAATGTATGTCACCCAATGGGGATCAGGACCACCGTGGCCAAACTAGTACAGATGCATACTGCATACTGTTGTAATGTGGGTGGGAGGAGGCAGAGGGCAGATGGATGTCACGCCATGGGGAGAACGAAGCAGTGAAAACAAAGTTATCAGCTGTTGCTTGGACTAGTTGAGTCACCTGGTGGATCACTGGCTGAGTAGCTGTCGGGGGCTGGTGTACACATGCTGGATTAACAGTGGAGGCGGTCGATATCGGCCGCCTCAGCCAACTTTACTCAAGCATGTGTATGAGCCTATAGGTACATCATACACATCTCACCCTCCCTGCTTTCCTCACCTTTCTTAGTCTCTCATGAACTTCTTTCTCTCCTAAAAACTCTATCTTCCCCTGCACCTCCAAACATTCCCAGGCAACCTTTAGGGCTCGTTTCCACCAGTGCGGCGTGCGTCTCGTAGACGCACGCCAGCACTGAGCGGGTGGGTGGGATCGCAGGCGAATCCCATGAGCCATGTCATGCACAGCTATGGGAATCGCAGCCTCCGCCGTGAATTCTGTAGGGGGTTCCGGCCGAATCGCTACTGTAAGTGATTCGGCCGGCGGCGCCGTTATCCCCTATGGCAGAGTTTCCCCGCGTGATTTGCCTGCGGGGAAACTCTGCGAATTCGCGGCCGTTTCCGCGACAGTGGAAACGGGCCCTATAATCCCACTCTCATCTGCTGACACTCTCCCTTCTCCTCCTACTTGCAGCTGGTGATATATCACCTACCCCTGGACCACAGCCTCTCCACAGACAAACCTCCCCTCCCCACCTGCCTCACACACCCTATAGCTCTCCTCCTACTACTAAACTTATTCACAGATGTCGCATCCCCAGTCATCCCCCTCCCATAGCAGGTGCCTTGTGGGATGCCCATTCTGTTAGTAATACACTGGAACACATCCATGACTTTTTTATCTCGCATGGCCTCACCTTTTTTTGGAATTACTGAAACATAGTTACTCCCCTCAGACACTGTCTCACCTGCTGCACTGTCATATGGAGGCCTTCATTTCAGCCACACACCCAGACCTGGTAACAAACATGGTGGGGGTGTGGGCATCATCCTTTCTCAAAACTGTTCATTCAGCCCCCTCCCTGTTGCCCCTTCTTTCTGCTTCTCATCCTTTGAAGCCCACTCAGTCCGTGTCTACTTCCCTTTTCACCTCCAAATTGCTGTAATTTATCGCCCCCCCTGGTCCAACCAGTCTTTTCCTTGACTACTTCTCATCATGGCTTCCTCTCTTCCTGTCCACTAACATTCCCTCAGTCATCATAGGGGACTTCAACATCCCCATCGACACTAAATCATCCTGCCCCTACAAGTTTCTGTCACTTACTACCTCCCTTGACCTCACACTTTTGCCCACCACTGCAACCCATACTGACGGCCACACACTCAATCTAATCTTCACTAGTTGCTGTTCCCTATCCAAACTCATCAACTTTTCCCTCCCACTGTCTGATCATAACTTACTCAAATTCAACATCCTTCCATCCAGTCCCTACACATCCCCACGACACATTTCTGTACACAAGTTCTGCAACATTTGCAATCTCAACCTCCAAACACTATCAACCTCTCTGCATCCTCTTCTTACTCTATCCTCTTTTACTGACCCCGAGCTAGCAGCAGATCATTATAACATCACCTTAAATTCAGCCATTGCCTCTGTGGCTCCCTCCTCCACAGTTTACCAACGCTGGGCCCTTCGACAACCCTGGCTTAACGACGAGATCAAACTACTGAAACGCCACTCCCGGATAGCTGAAAAATAACTTGCCTGAGCATTTTCACAGTTATAAAGAGGCTTTGCACACACTCAGACAGGCCCTCGCAGCAGCCAAACATTCATACTTCTCCTCACTAATCTCCTTACACTCGCACAACCCTAAACTACTCTTTGCTACATTCAACTCCTTCCTCCAACCCCCACCTCCACCTCCCACTCCCTGCATCTCAGCCGAGGACTTTGTCTCCTTCTTTAGTGATAAAATCACCAACATCCGAAAAAGCTTTAACCAGCAGCCTCCTCTTTCCATACATATGCCAAACCTTACATCCTCCCTGTCAATCTTCTCACCACTAACAGAACTCACTGTCTCCTCTCTCATCTCTAAATCACGTCCCACTACATACCCTCTTGACCCCATGCCCTCTCAACTCATTACTTATTTATCCTCTACCATCTCACCTGCCTTAACCTCCCTCTTCAACCTTTCTCTCACCAAAAGCATCATTCCGTCCTCCTTCAAACAAGCCCTTATTATGCCTATACTCAAAAAAAACTTTTCTTGACCCCTCTTCCCTGCCCAACTACCGACCTATTTTTCTCCTCCCCTTCTCTTCGAAACTACTTGAGCTCCACGTCTATACTGACTTAGTCTATCACCTCACTGCTAATTCTCTGTTTGATGACCTCCAATCTGGATTCCGCCCCAGCCACTCAAACTGAAACTGCCCTACTGAAAGTAACAAACGACCTGGCGACTGCTAAATCTAAAGGCCTCTACTCTACTATTCTTATCCTCCTAGACCTCTCTTCCGCTTTTGACACAGTGGACCACCCCCTACTTCTCCAAATCCTCTCATCCATGGGCATTCAGGGTTTTGCTCTCTCCTGGCTTTCCTCCTACCTCTCAGACAGGACTTTCAGAGTTGCCTACTCCGGCACCACCTCCTCTCCACGTCCCCTCACTGTTGGAGTTCCCCAAGGCTCAGTCCTCGGACCTCTCCTTTTCTATCTATCTACACATGTGGTCTTGGTCAACTCATCAGCTCCTTTGGTTTCCAATATCACCTATACGCAGACGATACCCAGATCTACATTTCAGCACCTGTTTTGAACACCTTAACAGCTCGTGTCCCAGACTGTCTCAATGCAATCGCCTCTTTCATGTCCTCCCGTTTCCTGAAACTAAATATGGACATGACTGAAATAGTAGTCTTCCCACCTCACAACTCAATGCCCCTGCCAGGCATCACTAGTTCTGTTGATGGCACCTCCATAACACCTGTCCCCCAGGCTCGCTGTCCAGATGTAATTTTGGACTCAAGTCTCTCCTTCAAACCACACATTGACAAACTATCCTTCTCTTGTCGTCTCCACCTAAAAAACATCTCCCGCATCTGCCCTTCTCTAACACAGGACACTACCAAACCTCTGGTGCACGCCCTGATTTTTCCCGACTAGACTATTGCAACTCTCTGCTCTGTGGCCTCCTTGCCAACTGTTTAGCCCCGCTAGAGTCTATCATGAACTCTGCTGCACGACTCATCCACCTCTCCTCCCGCTTCTCCAGCCCAATCCCCCTCTGTCAGTCCCTCCACTGGCTGCCAGTTACACAAAGGATACAATTTAAAATTCTTACTCTCGCCTACAAAGCTCTCCACAACATAGCTCCTTCCTATCTAAATAAACTGATTTCCAGATACCATCCTACACGCAATCTCTGCTCTGCTAACAATATCGTTCTGTCTTCTTCCCTGATCACTACTTCCCACTCCTCCTTACAAGACTTCTCTCAATCCTCTCCCCTCCTCTGGAACACTCTCCCTCAACACATCCACCACTCACCCACACTTACTATTTTTAGGCGCAATCTGAAAACTCACCTCTTCAGGCAAGCATACTTTCTTACCTAGGACACCTCAACCACTAACCACCATTTCTACCACTCCACCATTTCTACCACTCCACACACAGCTTCCCTTTACTGTCCTATACCTTAAATGTCTAGATTGTAAGGCCTTTTGGCCAGGGCTCTCTTCCCCTTTTGTCTCACGATGCGGTGTAATAGGTGAAAATACCCCCCACCTTTTGTAAAAACATGTAGTTAATTTGTTCACTGTATTAGCTGTTATACCCTCTTGTATTGTATCAAGTGTTGTATTGTATACTCTGTATTGTTATACCTATGTATGCTATTGTACAGCGCCGCGGAAGATGCCGGCGCTATATAAATAAAAAATAATAATAAATAATAATGAGCACCTCTTGAGAGCCACACAGCCCTTGTCACAATACAGGGGAACAGTTTAATATAGTCCAGCTAATACGGAAGAGTTAGTGACACTCTCAATCTTACCTTGATGTCTGGTGGCACTTTCCCCTGATGAAGCCCCACTAATAGGGGTAAAACGTGTTGGGTCTAATGGGGTCATGTGGTTTGAACAGTTTGCTTGTTTATAGCAGTTTATATTTCCCTAATCCCTATCAGAGCAAAGAGCTTTCAGTTCTCTGACTTTTAGAGGCTGACTGCGGGGTGTAATTTCTATCTAATTTATACAGACTATACGTGAATAATTTTAGTCAAATTTATTTAAAGTTACATTTTGGTCTAGATAGGACTTTTACCTTTTGATTAAGTAATTCATTGTGTTATCCCCTGGTTGTCTTGAACTGTGTACTTCTATGCAGTGTATATTCACTTATCACCCTGATTGCTATTAGAATTTGTAATTTTGGAGTTAATTTGGCTTTGAAAATATTTCCCCGATATCCCAATAGACATGTGTTCCATAGTATTCATGAATTTTGCTTATATATTGAATGTGATACTGCAGCACAAAAGTGCACTTTGCTCCAGTATCTCATTCTTTTTTTATGCTCCTAACAGGGGACTTTTGTCACAAAATGTTTTGTTCATTGTAAATGACTCTCCAATTTCCTGTCATATAGTAGTCAGGAATGGTGATTCCATGGCCCATATTATTATTATTACTGATTTATAAAGTGCCAACATATTCCGTGGCGCTGTACAAAGTAAGAAACAAACATGGGATACATAATAATACAGACAATAGTGCAAACCAATACACAAAATACATATATGGTGACAAAATACAAAACAATACAAAATACAGAATTGGTAATGACAGTGATGAAAGTAGCATGATGAATAAAATGTACAATGAATTCCAAGACACAAAAGGAGGAGAGAGCCCTGCCTTGTGAGCTTACAATCTAAAGGAATGAAATTAACTTTTTCTCCTAAATTTTCTCACATGAGATAATTTTTCACCTTCTCTTTAAAATAACTTTTCAGCACTTTGCAAATGAAAAAATACCAAAAAGAAGAAGAAAAAGTTCTATTCAATTTATTTTGCATATTTTCTTGCTTGCTGGTGGTCTAAAAGGCATTTTACTGACAGGGTGTGAACATATCACCTAAGTGAAGTCCTTTGCTGTAGTGAGAGCAGTATAATAGAGTAGCAGCGAGTACTCACATTCCACTATCCAAGCAATATAAAACAGGTTGTTGGTGAATCAGCTCATCTGAAAGTAATACATTAGTCTTGGCGCTAATGGGCCATTCATTTTCAGAGGAACACACACTCTGCTTGGCCTTGGGTCAGTTTAGCAGCATCATCCATCAATCACACATTTATAGTACACCAATGTGTTCTTCTACAGAGTAATGAACACGGCAGTCTAGGGTGAGAAATCTGGTTAATGTATTTTGTGATTGTAGCCAGATATATAACCAGCAGATTCTGTACTGCAGTAACCATGTGCTTGTTTCCAGCGCCAATTCACGTCTGTAAGTTCATAAATAGAACTCAATGGTCTGCTTTTGGAGGCAGGAAATTTAAGCACTATTAGATTTCAGAATTGCCATGGGGATGGTGGTGGTTAAAGCGGAATATAACCCTGCATTTCAACTTTGCTCTAAAACATTATTTACAGCATATTATATGCAAAAAGCATTTTTTTTTTACTAGACCAGCATTGGAAGGGTTAAACACAGAGGTTTAAAGTTCCGTGGAGAGATATGCAGAAGTTCAGATTGTTACGTTCTATTTAGTTGAATGTATCTATTGATAAATGTTACACACTCTTTGGCTGTCCTCCAGCTCCTTCTCAGTCAGAGAGATGAGTCACATTCAACACTTAGATACATTTATGTAAATAAAATGTATCTGTGTCAGCTTCGGATGCATCTGCAGAAATCTCCAGGAACTTTAAAGCTCTGTGTAACCCTTCCAATGCTGGTCTAGTAAAAAAAAAAAAATGCTGGTTGCATATAATATACTGTAAATAATGTTTTAGAGCAAAGTTGAAATGCAGGGTTATATTCTGCTTTAAGGTTAGGTGTTCATGGGGAGGGTCTTACGGTTAGGCTTGGGGGGTGGGTTGTTACGGTTAGGCATCGGTAGAGGGAGGGTTCAGTGTGAAAAAAGGGTTACGTCAAGTTGTAGTAAAATATTGGTATTAATATTCACTGATATTTTACCATTGCCAATTTAAAAATGTAGAATATTGGTAAACGCACTGATATTGTACTTGCCGAAATTGGGCGCACAAATTTCCAGTTGATTGTTTTTCATGCACGCCTGTTTTTACCTTTAGTTTAAACTCATAGCTAGTTAAGTGTTGATCAGTATGTATCACCTATGTAAGATGATATATGAGAGTCCATCCTGAGATAGAAGAATCAAAAGATGTTATGTGAAAGAAAACATACTCTTTGTTAAAACACAAAATGTGATTTTAGGGTAATACCTTTTATAATTAGTTTTCCTGCAAGCTTTAAAAACTTTAGGTTCCTTCTTCATGTACGATACAAAGGCTTGGTTCTGATCCAGTTTAGAGATAGCTCGAACCTCCGATTTTTGGTTCGCGAACCTCGAACACGAACTTCCGCAAAAGTTCGGTTCGCGCAAACCGCAATAGACTTCACTGGAGAGGCAAACTTTGAAAACTACAAACATTTATGCTGGCCACAAAAGTGATGGAAAAGATGTTTTAAGGGGTCTAACACTTGATTTTTTGCATGGCGGAGTGGGGTTGACGCCAAAAGTCCCGGAGAAAAATCAGGATTTGACACACAGCAGCGTTTTAAGGGCAGAAATCACATTGCATGCTAAATTGGAGGCCTAAAGTGCTTTAAAACATTGTGCATGTGTATACATCAATCAGGTAGTGTAATTAGTGTACTGCTTCACACTGACAGACCAAACTCACTGTGTAACGCACCCGCAAACAGCCGTTTGTGTAGCGACGGCCGTGCTGGACTGGTGCGCACCATGGCCAGAGTGCAGGCGATAGCGGTTTTCAAGCCCATACGCTCGCCGGGCTGAGGTAGCTTAATGAAAGAACAACAGTGACTGTCCAGCTGATCGAATTTGGTCTGTCCACAATGAAGCAACAACCTTGTTATCTTGGGTGTGCCTCCCTCCCCCCCCCCCCCCCGAGATACTCATATAGCCGGCAGTCATTGCTCCATTATGATACGCAAGCCCCTTCACTGCGGCAAGGTAACGATCACGAAGGGGAATTGACACATGTACATGCCTTTTGTTTTGTTGTTACAGCTGCAGTGCAGCCAGAAAAATTGGCCAGGCATGTACACGCACCACAAAAATTATTATAACAGCCGCTGCTAGTAGCAGCCTTAAAAATTCAGGAAACCGCCTGGAGTCCTGGACCCTGTTGGTGGTGACGGAGAAGGCAGTCAAGCGGCCTGCAGGCAAAGATGCTGTGTGGGGAGCGACTTAGTCTTGGGGCAGGCAGTCACACGGCGTGCAGGCAGAGATGCTGTGTGTGGGGACTGACTTAGTCTTTGGGCAGGCCTGACCGTGCTTTGCAGACCACGTGGTCAGATGGACCCGCCTTGACCCAACGCTGTGTGCCAGAGATGACACCACTTGCCTTTCAACATCAGGGTACAGTTTGGGTATCACCTTTGAGAAATAATTGCGGCCTGGTATCTTCCACTGCGGTGTGTGGCTTTGCTTTTGTGTGCTGCTTTGCCTCAGGTGGTCATCCCTTTGCAGTTTGTGCTTTGTCATCATGTGCCTTCGTAAGGAAGTTGTCCCTATGCGGGTCTTGGTCTTCCCACGGCTCAATTTTTGGTGGCAGAGAGTACCGATGGCATTGCTCTCATCTGAGGCAGACACACAGAAAAATGTCCACACTGCTGAGCCCTGGGGTGATGGCACTTTGGTGGTGGCGGCCGACTGAGTGTTAAGTGGGGTGCTAGAATCAGAGCAGGAGGAGAAAGTGATGTCACAGTTCCGTGCGGAAGATGAGGAAGATGAGGTGTTCTGTGTTAAATAGTCAACTACGTCCTGACAATCTTGGGGGTTGTTGGCACGCGCCTTCTGAACACTGTACTTTGGTCCAGGGCCGCACTAAATCATGACAGCACGACCTCAAACAGACTTGCCGGGTGGCCTGCCTCTGCCTGTTTTGCCCACATTGGTGGGGATGAAGTGAAAGGTATGCACTGAATTGACTAATACAATGTGCAGTCACACAGGTGCAGTAAACAGGTATGCAGTGATTGGTATTACAAATGTGCAGCTGCTACACACACAGGTACCATGAACAGGTGCAGTGACTGGTATATAACACTGCATGCGCTCACGTAGATAGGTGCACTGAACAGGTAGGTATGCAGTGATTGGTATTACAAATGTGCAGCTGTCACACACACAGGTACCGTGAACAGGAGCAGTGACTGGTGGTATATAACACTGCGTGTGCTCACGTAGGTGGGTGCATATTACAAATGTGCAGCTGTTACACACACAGGTAGTCACTGAATATGCTGGGCCTGGCAGTGGCACAGTAGGAATTACCAAGGGGCCAAGGGCCAGCTGCGACTGACTGACAGGGCTGTATATGCAACACAAGTGTCTGTAGGACACACACACACACACACACACACACACACACACACAAAAAAATAGATCACAAGAACAACACTAGCTCTCAAAAGAGCTGTTGAGGGGTGCTTTTTAGCAATAAGTATCAGCAAGGAGCAAGCTAACAAGCCTAACAAGAGCCTAACTAAGCTTTCCTTATGTCTACAACAGGTTCCTCTCCCTTCTATAATTACTGCAACCACACAAGTGAGGGAAATGGCTGACATTGCCTGCCTTTTAAAAGGAGGCGGGCGGGGCTCCAGGAGGGAGTGTAGCCTGATTGGCTACCCTGTGTCTGCTGACTATGATGTAGAGGGTCATAGTTGACCCTAATGATGTAGTATAGGGGGCGGGTCAAACTCGCATATAGTTTGCGGTTCACCGCGAACGCGGATCACCAAAGTTTGCGTGAATAAATTTGCATGCGAACCGTTCAGGCCATCTCTAATCCAGTTCTGCATCATGCTTGAGAAGAACCTTAGGGCCATATGCAATTAACTTTTTCTCCTGTATTTTCTCCTAGGCAATAATTTTTCATCTTATGTTTTATATAACTTTTTAGGAATCTTCAATTGAAAAAGTACCAAAAAGGAGGTGAAACAGTATTGACAAAATTATTTTCAGCATTTTCTTGCTGCTATCATTTTAGGGGACAGCGGACAGCGGTTGTCATGATATTGAATGCTGTTACTGCCACATACCCGATCTAGCTCTTTTGACTAAGATTTTCCAGCATGCTGGGTAGATGCATTTGACCGATTTTGGCCCGAAATCGACCGACTCATTGATCGGGTGGACATGTTAAAGCCCAATATTCATCTGATTTGATAGAATTATTGAATCAGATGGTCAATCAAGACGCAAAATTGTTAGATGTATGGCCAAACTTAAGGGCCCATTCACACCGGGGTACTTTTTGGCATTTTCCAGTGCTTTGCAGATCACCGGTGAGATAATTAGGGGTATCATATAAAGCCTCTTTGTGGACAGGCTTGGGGAGGATGAGACAGGATGGGGATCAGCATTGGGGAGTCTGTACAGTGTTAGATTGTCTGTGGGATCAGATGTAAATGCAGAGGAGAGGGAAGGAACTTACAAAACAGTGTAAGAGTGCCTGAAAAGTGTCATACTTCCTGTGGATCATGTAGATAATTGTAGGGTTGATCTCTAATCTACTTGGTGGTGGCATGATTTTTTTCTGGATTTTAGGGTCTAAAAGAGGTACAATTTTTTTTGTACTTTTAGATCCCAAAATCCAGAAAAAATCCTACCCCAGATAGACTTTTTGCAGCCCTTGCACAGAACATACTTCCCCAAGATCCAGCATTGCATTTCTTTCACCTGCCCTCCGGGTGGTGCTCTATGTCTATGATGAGATCGCCATCTGTCTTCTCGTGATAGATGGCGATCTCACCTGAGTGATATTGAGCCTCAGAGGACATGGAGGTGAATGCATAGATGCTGAGAGTCAGGGACATAAGTATGAAGTGCCGCTGCACTGCTCCCGCTCTGTGGTAACATGCCTGGCAGTGGTTCTAATCCAGCCTCGGGATTACTGCTTACAGCATGTTTTTTTCACCCTGGTACTGAGGCGAGCATACCGTCCGGGAGCTCAATACTGTATGTGTGTTCTGTGCAACATAAAAACAGACAAACAGGGGGCCGCTACTTTCTCCTAAACAGTTATAAGTCAGTGGAGAGGGCACTGAGACTGCGCTCTGGCAAAATAAAGTAACCCTTTCATCATTGTAAATGTTTGAGTTTATGGTGATTCCTTTGCACTTGGCCAACTGTCCAAATAAACATTAGTTTTAGTGGACAAATACACCTTATTCTCTTGCTTTTTAAGTTAATCCTCGATAATAAATCCCTGTGTCTCTGCGTCCCGTTGTCCGTGTGTGTGTCCCTGCGTTTGCGCTACTGCGCCTGTGCCACAGGGACACCCTTTGGACAGGGAGCAGGACTTCCAGGGGGCGGCTGGCCGGGCGGACATGTGCGCATGCACGCCGAGGGTGGGGAAACACGCACGCGCGCTAGCAGTGGTGACGGAACTAGCCCATTTTTAAACGGGCTAAGGTCACTAGTAAATAAATAAATATACAGAAATTTGCAGTATTGTGGAAGGGCATTGCCCAAGTGTGTCTACCATACTAAGGAATTGTACAGGGTACAGGCCAGCCCAGGACAGGTGCAAATGAGGAGGCAGTGAAGAGGTAGAAAACATAGAAAGCAGCATAAAATAGCCCACAAATGTTGAAAAAAGACAGTGGCATCTACAAGGGTACAGTTATGGCATATGCCATGGGCGCCTCTAATTGGGGCCACTGCTCCATAGCATCCCTGGTGTTCTCCATACAGATCCTAGATTTTATCTGGGGGACATTGTGCTGCCTGGTTACATCTTTTGGGGAAACAAACTGTCTAACTGTTATTTGGGGGATATGCATAGGCTGACACGTTGCGATACTCTATGTTTATAGGCCATGCTTCACTTCAACTTGGACACAACCAATTCAACCAAAACTACACATTAAAATATCTGGGTGGGGTGATTTTCAATGTTTGCCATAGTTGCTACTTTCCCTAGATACACCTCTGAGAAAAGATACAAACTCTTTTGGCTAGTTATGTCAAACGTTTACCAATAACTGCATTGCCAGGAATATTGAGAAATCCAGCTCTATAGCTAGTCTGCCCACATCTTTTTTTTCTTTCTTTCCATCATTATTTGATTACACACAGAAGCACAGATGTGCTGCATATAAGCTGTCTTGTTGTTTGCATTATTGGCTTGTCTATAAATCCTATTTCATGGAAATTTTAACTATGCCTATTCATCCCCATTTAATTACCATCTTATCTCACATATGCGCTCAGAATTCTACTGGGGCTGTACTTGTTAACTAAGCAATGAATTACTTCTCCACGTCTAATCAATCAGGAATATCCATTCTGTTCTTGGTGTGAATAAATCATGAGTCACTATAAATAATGGCAAATGAATGCCTAAGTAGAGTCATAAAGCCTCAAAAGGTTCCATGGTAGACAGCCAATAGGAGTAAATTGAGACAAATGCTGTGAATAGTTTGCTGACAGAGCAATCTGCTGATTTGAAGTTTTCCTCTCTTTAATACATAATGTTCATTTGTGTTTTTGAAATGAAAGTTATTTATTTGTATTCTGGTACAAAATTAGGATTTTTCATGTTAAAATAATTCTGTTTTAAGTAGCCGATTCATGATTCGATTCAATTTGAATTGATTTGAATCGAATTATGAATCGGACGTGTCAGATTGAATCAAATCGAATCAATGAAGAGAATCATATTGAATCGAATCTGACAAAGAATCATATGGTGTAGATGGGACTGATTCTGGCTCACTCTCCCAGCAGCTTATGACTCTTTGCACAAATGACTCCCTGCACCGGGGTCTGTGTGGTTGCCTGGCAACAATGTAAACACATATTGAGGAGCTCAGCAGAGCTCAGCTGTTATAGCTATAACGGCGATTCCTGCTAGAAGGGGGTCATACCACTGAAAACTACATAGGCAGCAGTTATGGTTGTGAAATGAAAGT
The DNA here is from genome assembly GCF_040937935.1 of Hyperolius riggenbachi. Classification (NCBI taxonomy): domain Eukaryota; kingdom Metazoa; phylum Chordata; class Amphibia; order Anura; family Hyperoliidae; genus Hyperolius; species Hyperolius riggenbachi. The sequence continues at coordinate 341,218,737 of NC_090650.1, read as the reverse complement.
AAAAAAAAAAACACCCTTAACAAATGGATTAGCCTCCCAGTCTGTCATCCGTCACTATTTACATTACATGTTGTATTGATGAAACCATTAATTTAAAAAAAAAAAACTTTTTACACTATTTTAGAAGGATGTTTAATAGTTTATGCATAAACCACTTTTTATTTTTTTCCTCATTCGCAAAAGAACCCCTTTAATGAGCTGCGACAGAGGTAGTTAAATCGTTGCATGTATAGTATATACAATGCAAGTATATGGCCACGTAGTTAGTGTGAATGATGGAGTGGGGTGTGGTGCGCATGCGTGGACCAATGGGAATCCTGGTGACATACTCCCTGTCCAGCAGGGAGTATGTCACTAAGTGGGGGGCTGGCCTATACATATTACCCTTTTGGTGATGAAACCAGCCTGAAACAATCCAGTGGAAAGAGTTAAGAGTAGGTTCTTGCTGCTGCTTGGCTCAACCTTACCTTGTTATTTAGAGGGCAAAGGCACAGACATTGCTCCTTGAGAAGACTACAGCCAGGATCTCTGTGCTACAGGAAATGACTGGTCAAGGGACTTCTAACTTAATGATTTATTTGACTATGGCCAATCAACAAGCATGTACACAGATAAAGGTCTTAAAGGACTTACGAGGCCAAGTCCATCAAAAAAAATAAAAAAAGTTAGCTACCTTGCTCAGCTTGTAAGGCACGGAGGACGCCGTCCGCGCCCTCCGTGCCGTTCCGCCTGGTCCCCGCCGCTGCACAGCCCCCCGAAAGGTCCCCGACCGCGCGGCCCGGGTCGGGCTTCCCAGCCTGTACCAAGATGGCCGGCGGAGCTGGCCGCGGCTGCGCAGTCCGCATAGCCGCAAGTGCGGCTGCGCAGCTCTAAGGCCAACCCCCCGATCCACACTACTGTTGCGTGGATCGGGGGGTTGGCCTTAGAGCTGCGCAGCCGCACTAGCGGCTATGTGGACTGCGCAGCCGCGGCCAGCTCCGCCGGCCATCTTGGTCAGGGCTGGGGAGCCCGACCCGGGCCGCGCGGTCGGGGACCGTTCGGGGGGCTGTGCAGCGGCGGGGACCAGGCGGAACGGCACGGAGGGCGCGGACGGCGTCCTCCGTGCCTTACAAGCTGAGCAAGGTAGCTAACTTTTTTTTATTTTTTTTGATGGACTTGGCCTCGTAAGTCCTTTAAAGCAAACCCCAAACTCTTGCACAGCACACAATGAAAAGTGTTTATTCCACATATAATTGCTAAGGAAATCAATTGCTCTGTGACTTTTTGATTGTTTAGCTAGATCAAACTGTCTTATCATAAGCTGTGAATAGACTGCAGGGCAGCTCTGTCTGGAGCGCCTTGGTTCTCTCCTCATACATAAACACAGTGGTTTAAGCCTCTGAGTGCTCCCTGAAAAGTGAACCCAAGTTAAAACTTCTGAGTTTTTTAGGATTTCCATAAATTGTAAGGCAGAAATGTTTTTTTTATAGCCATAAATTTTAGTCCCACTTTTAAGAGTTGTACATACTGTGAAGTTTAGAGGGGTCGCAGCCAGCACGCAGTACACAGATGTACAAAATAAAGTCTGTTTATTTTAGCAGCAGAACATAAACAGCTTAGTTTCAGCAGTAATGAGGAAAATAAACAGTAAGCTTACGTCAGCTTTTGTAGTAAAAAGTCCAGTTAGTTCAAAGCAAGTATATTTCCAACAGGCCAAAGCCACACTCACAGCAGTCCACAGTGTGGTTTGGCATCCAGCAAGTGATCACCAATCCTCCTTCACAGGAGATCCAGTAGGTAACATTCTACTCCTCCAAACACCTTCTCCCAGACTGCCTGTAAGACTGCTTCTTATGCATAATTAGCATCTCATCCACATAACATTAGTGAGTCTTTCTCAGCCCCTCTGACAAACAGGTGTGTACCTAGGTGGGATGGGAAGGCCCGCCCTTCCTTCCCTCCCATCCCAGGAGTCCGGCCCTGAAAAGAAAAAACACACGAGCAGCAACTGCTTGCTGCTGCAAAGATCCGGACTCCTTTCCTAGGACCACACAAGGTTTTAAAGGAACCACAGTCCAAACACTGGAGATATATACCTCCCATCCAGCACCCATCCCCGATGACCTCTACAATACACATAATAACTGCCACCCCTAGGGATCAGAACTTGATCTCAGGACTTGGCCAATGGTTTGGGCTCACGTGTTGTACAGATGTGTTGCTAGGTTACAGCCCAGCAATGCCTTCTTTTTCTGTGCAAGGAATGGTAGTCAGAGTGGCTCATGATAAATTAGCTTCTAGCAGGTGGGGTAAGCAGGGAAATTATGCCCTCATTCATCTTTGTTGCTTAAATATTTGGCATTTCCGAATCTTTAAACAACATGAATGAGCAGCTGTATGTCTGTCAGATTTTTGGCCAAAAGAGCTCCAATTTTAGTCTAGTGTATGTATGAGGCTTAGTGAGATTTGGATGAGAATCCTATTTATTTATCCACTGCCTTTCTTTACACAATAGTTCAGAACACTGAGCCCCTTCTAAAGATGCTGATGCCACTAAAACCATACTATTATAGCATTTGAAAACCTTAGGTGCCTCTTCCTTGATCCCTTCCGCAAAAAAATAAAGAAAACAACTTATCCACTTGATAAACTGGCATTTGTGGCTAGTATAGGTCTGATTTACTTTTTATTATAGTAGATGTACATTTTAAAATATGCAGTTTCAGTATCTAAATGAATACAGCATGGATATTTTCGAATACAATCTAAAACCTGTTGAGTACAAACAGTAGCATGCAAGGCTTATAACAAGCAGCAATTACACTGAGATCTTATTCAGTAACAGCATAATTACACACTTACATGTGTAGCTATGTAATTAGTTAAGAAGAAATACTTTTTAGTAATCATACTTAATGCAGTGAAACATAAAAGAACCTTAATGGACAGATATGAGACGTGGGCCCATATGCAATTAACTTTTTCTCCTGAGTATTCTCCTAGGTTATAGTCTCACCCCTTACCAATAAAATGCATTTTAAATTTCCAATTTTTTAATGTGTTTTCTCATGCCCAATTGACTTCAATGCCTACCATATATATATTTTTTGTGAAAATCTTATCTCTGTGAAAATGTGACAAAATTACGGCAGAATGAAAAGGGCTATATTATCTCAACACTACTAAAGACAAATAAAGAATGCAGCCCGGCATAAAGCAAATTAAAAATAATAATTTGTGATTGTTTCAGGTGAGAATCTTATCACGTGTATACTGTATGTGTCCCGACTGCCAACTGTTATTGTAGTTTCCTCAGCATCTTGCAGTGAGATGCTTCTGGCCTGCGGAGCATGAATATATAGCAACCGCAAATGACTACAACTGACTGCAACTGCATAACCTTTTAGCAATCCTTGGGACCTCAGATGGGACAGGAGGAAAAAATGACACATAACTGTACATAACTGTACATAACTGGGGCTTCATCCAGCCTCCTCCAGGCACATCGCTCCCTCCCTTGCCATCTTCCGCTGCCTCCTGGATCTTCCATAATCAGCCCCAGTATATCATCCAGTCGGGTCCAGCCCGGCACAGTCCGGCCCCCATTGCATTGTGCGTCTGTGCAGTAGTACTGCGCAGGTGCAGAAGGCTGCGCTAGTCTACTTTAGGGGCCGCTGTCCTCAGTCTTCTCCCTCTTCGGTAACGGGTCCCATAACTTCGGGCCATACGCGTGCTCCTGTTGCTCTCCCATTGCCAGGAGCCTTCTGGGCGCTAGTCTACTTTAGGGGACCCACCGCAAATCCCCATAGACAATTTCAGCTGTGCTGAAAACTGAACAAATTTCTTCTGTTTGCTCGTTTATACCCCCACAAGCCTTATTTCCCCGGGTAGCTAAGCATGTCCTCTAACGAATTTAGCTTTTTTCAGTAAAAATAAAACGTTTTAACTGACTGTATAGGAGCCGCCGAACGGCCGCAATTTCGGGTCCGTCGGCCATCTTAGTTCTGCTCTGCAGGTAGTTTCTTCCTCCTCATGGAAGGATTGTTAGGTAGGGGCGTGCCAGCTAACAAACCCTCCAAGGAGCAGGAAGAAACTACCTGCAGAGCAGAATTAAGATGGCCGACGAACCCGAGATTTAGGCCGTTCGGCGGCTCTATATGGTCAATTTAAACTTTCTTTTTTCCGGAAAACCGCAAAATTTATTAGAGGACATGCTTATCCATGGATATAAACAAGGTGAAAGCGGACATTTGTTCCATTTTCAGAACAGCTGAAATTGTCCATGGGGATTTGCGGTGGGTCCCCTAAAGTAGACTAGCGCCCAGAAGGCTCCTGGCAATGGGAGAGCAACAGGGGCATGCGTATGGCCCGAAGTTACGGGACCCGTTACCGAAGAGGGAGAAGACTGAGGACAGCGGCATGGGAGCGATCTGTGCAGATGGGGCTGGAGGAAGCCCCAGGTATGTATAAAACTTGTACATGTACTCATCTCTGGTTTACTTTAAGCTCTCCAGCCCCGAAGACTTTTAATACACAATTCAAAATTTGAAATATAGGTTATTTAGCACTGAACTACTACAGCAATAGGCAAGGGTTCACTCATGTCTATGAACAACATGCTCAATATCATAGTGAAAGGTATGCTAATTAACTCATGGTGTTAACTATTGTTACTACTGGGATCTTGCTATCAATCTGATCACAGTCATAACTACACTTCTTTCAGTGGAACATGCATTATTACGTGACCTTTTTTATTAACTAATATCTTACTATTCTTGGCTGCTTTGGAATAATAACACAACAGGAGTGGACACCATATCACCTTAAACATTAGCTTTAACATTTTGCAGGAAACAACAATAATATTGCTTTTCAGCTGAGATTTAAAAACATATCGATTGCACAGTAAAAAGATAGCTGTGAAGCAGAATGGCCTGGCAATTAACACATGGTGCTAATGTCAAATGTAATAATCTTTATTAAATATTGATTCCTTTATTTAACTAGCAACAAGTCCTGCTGGGTAAAATTACATTATGGTACCTATTGACTTAACCTCAGAAATCATGTGAATTATAGTCATTGTAACGAACAACACTTTATAATTGAACGTGTATTTCCACTTTTGATGAAAAACATTTTGCACACATGTCAGAGATGCATTTTGTACTGTGGTTTAACCACTTAAGGACCGCAGTCTTTTCACCCCTTAAAGAAAACCTGAACTGAAAATTAAAAGTCAAAATAAGCATACACAGGTCGTACTTACCTCCCATGTAGTCTACTCCTCAGTGTTTTTCTCCTGTCCCGCGTCCTGTTTGTTCACTGTGATCAAGGGAATTTTCCGTCCTCCATTTTGAAAATGGCCATTACCCATAACAGCTTTCTGGTCAGCACACAGTTAAACTGTAACATCGCCCACTTTAGTCATAGGGAAACATGGACATAACCTGGTACATCAGTTTTCCTCTCAGCTATAACTGTCAGCAACTGATATTTTACTGACAGCAACTGATATATTTCAGATTTGACAAAATATTGTCAGAACTGGAAGGGATTATTGTCAGAAGAAAATGGTGAGCTTCTGAGAGGAACTGATGGTAAGGTAACTATGTAATGTTCATTTGAAGGTACCTCATGTGTTTATTTTAAATATTTTTACTCAGTACAGGTTCTCTTTAAGGACCAGTGCCTTTTTTTCCATTCAGACCACTGCATCTTTAATTGCTCGGTCATACAACCTACTATCTAAATGAATTTTACCTCCATTTCTTGTCACTAATACAGCTTTCTTTTGGTGCTATTTGATTGCTGCTGCGATTTTTAGTTTTTATTATATTCATCAAAAAAGACATGAATTTTGTCAAAAAAATTATTTTTTTAACTTTCTGTGATAAAATTTTATTTTTTGTCACAAGTTAGCGGAAATTGATTTTTATTGTTTTTTTTCACAAAGTGTCATTTTCCACTAACTTGTGACAAAAAATAAAATCTTCTATGAACTCACCATACTAACGGAATACCTTGGGGTGTCTTTTTTCTAAAATTGGGTCACTTGTGGGGTTCCTATACTGCCCTGGCATTTTAGGGGCCCTAAACCGTGAGGAGTAGTCTAGAAACCAAATGCCTCAAAATGACCTGAGAATAGGACGTTGGGCCCCTTAGCGCACCTAGGCTGCAAAAAAGTGTGATATTACCGTTATCAGGAGAAGTAGTATAATGTGTTTTGGGGTGTATTTTTACACATACCCATGCTGGGTGGGAGAAATATCTGTTTGGCGGTTGCGTATTGTGTGGCATAACGGTTGATCTCAGCCACAATTAAGCCGTACCAGCAGTGATCAGAAAAAAAAAATTCTGTCACTGCGGTGGGGCGGTTGAGGGTTTGGCCAGGTGATCAAGAGCCCGCAGGGGGCAGATTAGGGCCTGATCTGATGGATAGAAGTGCTAGGGGGTGACAGGAGGTGATTGATGGGTGTCTCAGGGGGTGATTAGAGGCGAGAATAGATGCAATCAATGCACTGGGGAGGTGATCGGAAGGGGGTCTGAGGGGGATCTGAGGGTTTAGCCGAGTGATCAAGAGCCCACACGGGGCAAATTGGGGCCTGATCTGATGGGTAGGTGTGCTAGGGGGTGACAGGTGGTGACAGGAGGTGATTGATGGGTGTCTCAAGGTGTGATTAGTGGGGGGAATAGATGCAAGCAATGCACTGTGGAGGTGATCGGATGGGGGGGGGTGTCTGAGGGTGATCTGAGGGTGTGGGCGGGTGATTGGGTGCCAGCAAAGGGGCAGATGAGGGTCTGATCTGATGGGTATGATGAGTAGGAGTGACAGGTGGTGATTGATGGGTGATCAGTGGGTGATTAGAGGGGAGAACAGATGTAAATAATGAACTGGAGAGATGTTCAGGTGGGGTCTGAGGGTGATCTGAGGATGTGGGTGGGTGTTTGGGTGCCCGCAGGGGACAGTTTAGGGTCTGATCTGATGGGTAGCAATGACAGGTGGTGACCGGGGGTGACGGGGTGATTGATAGGTGATCAGGGTGTGATTAGAGTGGAGAATAGATGCAAGCAATGCACTGGCGAGGTGATCAGGGCTGGGGTCTGAGGGCGTTCTGAGGGTGTGGGCGGGTGATTGGGTGCCTGCAAGGGGCAGATGAGGGTCTGATCTGATAGGTAGCAGTGACAGGCAGTGACAGGTGGTGACAGGGTGATTGAAAGGTGATCAGTGGGTGATTACAGGGGAGAATATATGCAAGCAATGCACTGGCGAGTTGATCAGAGGGGGTCTGGGGGACTATTTGAGGGTTTGGGCGGGTAATTGGGTGCCCAAGGTGCAGATTAGGGTCTGATCTGATGGGTAGCAGTGACAGGTGGTGACAGGGGGTGACGGGGTTATTGATAGGTGATCATTAGGTGATTACAGGGTAGAATATATACAAGCAATGCACTGGCGAGTTGATCAGAGGGGGTCTGGGGGGCTATTTGAGGGTGTGGGTGGGTGATTGGGACAGGAGGTGACAGGGGGTGATTGATGGGTGATCATTGGGTGATTAGAGGGGAGAAAAGATGTAAACAATGCACTTTGGAGGTGATCTGAGGGGTGGGTCTGCAGGCGATCTGAGGTTGTGGGCGGGTAATTGGGTGTGCGCAAGGGGCAGGTTAGGGTCTGATCCGATGGGTGGCAGTGACAGGGGGTGATTGATGGGTGATTGACAGGTGATTGACAGGTGATCAGTGGGTGATTACAGGGGAGAATAGATGTATACAGTACACAGGGGGAGGGGGGGGGGGGGGTCTGGGGAGGATCTGAGGGTGTGGGGGGTGATCAGGAGCCCCCAGGGGGCAGTTTAGGACCTAATCTAAAAAATAGCGTTGACAGATAGTGATGGGGAGTGATTGATGGGTGATTAGAGGGGTGAGTGGGTGCAAACAGGGGTCTGGGGGGTGGGCAGGGGGGGTCTGATGGGTGCTGTGGGCGATCAGAGTGCAGGGGGGGCAGGATCAGTGTGGTGTTGTGCTTACTAGGGGGGCTGCAACCTGCCCTGGTGGTCCCTCGATCACTGGGACCACCAGGGCAGGAGGCAGCCTATATATTATGCTTTGTATGCATTACAAAGCGTATTATACGCTTATGTCGCTTATGTCGCGGCAGATCTGGGGTTAACAACTCGTCGGCGCTAGTGTTGGGCGAACATCTAGATGTTCGGGTTCGGGCCGAACAGGCCGAACATGGCCGCGATGTTCGGGTGTTCGACCCGAACTCCGAACATAATGGAAGTCAATGGGGACCCGAACTTTTGTGGTTTGTAAAGCCTCCTTACATGCCACATACCCCAAATTTACAGGGTATGTGCACCTTGGGAGTGGGTACAAGAGGAAAAAAAAATTAGCAAAAAGAGCTTATAGTTTTTGAGAAAATCGATTTTAAAGTTTCAAAGGGAAAACTGTCTTTTAAATGCGGGAAATGTCTGTTTTCTTTGCACAGGTAACATGTTTTTTGTCGGCATGCAGTCATAAATGTAATACATATAAGAGGTTCCAGGAAAAGGGACCGGTAACGCTAACCCAGCAGCAGCACACGTGATGGAACAGGAGGAGGGTGGCGCAGGAGGAGAAGAAGGCCACGCTTTGTGAGACACAACAACCCCGGCCTTGCATGAGGGCAAGAAGCGTGCGGATAGCAGGCTTTGTACCGCCATGCAGTCATAAATGTAATAAAGATAAGTGGTTCAATAAACAGGGACCACGCGGCAACGCTAACCCAGCAGCAGCAGACGTGATGGAACAGGAGGAGGCGCAGGAGGAGAAGGCCACGCTTTGTGAGACACAACAACCCAGGCCTTGCATGAGGGCAAGAAGCGTGCGGATAGCATGCTTTGTACCGCCATGCAGTCATAAATGTAATAAAGATAAGTGGTTCAATAAACAGGGACCACGCGGCAACGCTAACCCAGCAGCAGCACACGTGATGGAACAGGAGGAGGGTGGCGCAGGAGGAGAAGAAGGCCACGCTTTGTGAGACACAACAACCCCGGCCTTGCATGAGGGCAAGAAGCGTGCGGATAGCAGGCTTTGTACCGCCATGCAGTCATAAATGTAATAAAGATAAGTGGTTCAATAAACAGGGACCACGCGGCAACGCTAACCCAGCAGCAGCAGACGTGATGGAACAGGAGGAGGCGCAGGAGGAGAAGGCCACGCTTTGTGAGACACAACAACCCAGGCCTTGCATGAGGGCAAGAAGCGTGCGGATAGCATGCTTTGTACCGCCATGCAGTCATAAATGTAATAAAGATAAGTGGTTCAATAAACAGGGACCACGCGGCAACGCTAACCCAGCAGCAGCAGACGTGATGGAACAGGAGCAGGCGCAGGAGGAGAAGGCCACGCTTTGTGAGACACAACAACCCAGGCCTTGCATGAGGGCAAGAAGCGTGCGGATAGCATGCTTTGTACCGCCATGCAGTCATAAATGTAATAAAGATAAGTGGTTCAATAAACAGGGACCACGCGGCAACGCTAACCCAGCAGCAGCAGACGTGATGGAACAGGAGCAGGCGCAGGAGGAGAAGGCCACGCTTTGTGAGACACAACAACCCAGGCCTTGCATGTGGACAAAAAGCGTGCGGATATAGCAGCAATGCTTTTTGCCGCCATGCAGTCATAAATGTAATACAGATGAGAGGTTCAATAAACAGGGCCCGGAAACGCAACACCATCCCAGATGTTCATTGGTCATGTTACTTGGTTGGGGTCCTGGAGTGTTGCGTAGTCATTTCCAATCCAGGATTGATTCATTTTAATTTGAGTCAGACGGTCTGCATTTTCTGTAGAGAGGCGGATACGCCGATCTGTGACGATGCCTCCGGCAGCACTGAAACAGCGTTCCGACATAACGCTGGCTGCCGGGCAAGCCAGCACCTCTATTGCGTACATTGCCAGTTCGTGCCAGGTGTCTAGCTTCGATACCCAATAGTTGAAGGGTGCAGATGGATGGTTCGACACAGCTACGCCATCTGACATGTAGTCCTTGACCATCTTCTCCAGGCGATCGGTGTTGGAGGTGGATCTGCACGCTTGCTGTTCAGTGGGCTGCGGCTGCATGGGTGTCAGAAAATTTTCCCACTCCAAGGACACTGCCGATACCATTCCCTTTTGGGTACTAGCTGCGGCTTGCGTTGTTTGCTGCCCTCCTGGTCGTCCTGGGTTTGCGGAAGTCAGTCTGTCTGCGTACAACTGGCTAGAGGAGGGGGAGGATGTCAATCTCCTCTCTAAAGTCTCCACAAGGGCCTGCTGGTATTCTTCCATTTTGACCTGTCTGACTCTTTCTTCAAGCAGTTTTGGAACATTGTGTTTGTACCGTGGATCCAGAAGGGTATAAACCCAGTAATTGGTGTTGTCCAGAATGCGCACAATGCGTGGGTCACGTTCAATGCAGTCTAGCATGAATTGAGCCATGTGTGCCAGAGTCCTACCAGAATCCTCATCATCCTCTTGTGAGCGTTGTGATAGTTGTTGTGATGCATCATAGTCGTCACCTTCCTCCTGGTCTGCTTCTGCTGACCATTCGCGTTGAATTGTGGAAGTCCAACGTGCACCGCTCTGGCCCTCGTCAGTGGTGGCATGAAATTCCTGCTCCAACTCCAGCTGTTCCTCCTCCTCTTCTTCGTCATAGCTGCTGGGGCCAGCGTTCCCTGAGGCGGATGGCCTGATGTTGGTACCATCACGCTGATCGTTTTCTCCTTCAGATTCCCCCAGTTGCATCATGACAGCTGTTTCCTTGATTTTTAACATCGACCTCTTCAGTAAACACAGCAGTGGTATGGTAATGCTGACTGAAGAGTTGTCACTGCTCACAAGCAACGTGGATTGCTCAAAATTTTGGAGGACTTGGCAGAGGTCCAACATGTTGGCCCAATCGGATCCACAGAAGCTTGGCAGCTGGCCGGATGCGCCTCGGTACTGCGCCGTCATGTACTGGACCACTGCACTCTTCTGCTCGCAAAAGCGGGCTAGCATGTGCAGCGTAGAATTCCAGCGCGTAGGGACATCACACAGCAAGCGATGGTGGGGGAGATTGAAGCGCTCCTGCATCTTGGCGAGTGCCCCCGAAGCAGTACTGGAATTTCTACAATGTTTGGACACTCGACGCACCTTCAACAGCAGATCGGGCACGCCTGGGTATGTCCTCAGGAACCGCTGAACTACTAGGTTCATCACGTGCGCCAGGCAAGGGATGTGTGTCAGCTTAGCCAACCTTAAAGCGCGAATGAGATTACTCCCATTATCACACACAACCATGCCCGGTTTCAGGTCCAGCGGTGCCAGCCACAAATCCGTCTGTTCCTTTATTCCCCTCCAAATTTCCTCCCCTGTGTGCTGCTTATCCCCAAGGCAGATTAGCTTCAGCAACGCTTGCTGACGCATGCCAACAGCTGTGCTGCACTGCTTCCACGATCCTACTGCTGCTGGGTTAGCGTTTCCGGATGAGGTACAGCTTTGAGATGCGTTGGAGGAGAAGGAGTCAGAGAGGTAGGTGCTGCTGTTGTTATCCAGTGGGAGGGACGGCGGTGCAGCTGTTTGTGGCGTGGGCAACACCCGTGCCGTAGCAGGTGAGGAATCGCTGCCAGGCTCCACAAGGTTCACCCAGTGCGCGGTAAGGGAGATGTATCGACCCTGGCCGAACGCACTCGTCCAGGTGTCAGTGGTGAGGTGAACCTTGCAGGCAACGGCATTCTTCAAGCTTCGGGTTATTTTGCTGACCACGTGCTCATGCAACTCAGGCACTGCAGAGCGTGCAAAGTGGTAGCGGCTGGGAACCACGTAACGTGGGATGGCCACTGACATCATGCCCTTGAAGCTGTTTGTCTCCACCAATCGATATGGCAGCATTTCGCAGGCCAGAAGCTTGGCTATGCTGGCTGTTACTGCCACGGCCCGGGGGTCATTTGCTGGCAATTTCCTCTTGCGCTCAAACATCTCCGACACAGACAACTGAACCGTAGCGCTGCACACGGAAGGGCTGTTGGTTGTTGTGTTTGATGAACACTGGGAGACCTCAAGAGCACTACTCCGGAAAGTGACAGTGTCAGCGTCGTCTGATGTTTGTGAATGTTGTGAACCACGCAATGGCTGGGCTACTGCTGCTGCTGAGGCGGGTCTGGTGAACCCAAGGGAGGCAGTGTTGTTTCTGGTACCCTGTCCTGACGCGTTTGCCCAAAGAGTGGGATGTTTGGATAGCATGTGACGGCTCATGCTGGTGGTGGAGAGGTTGTTAATATTTTTCCCCCTGCTCAGGCGGGTCTTGCACACCTTGCAAATCGCCATGGTAACATCCTCAGTGCAGTCTTCAAAGAAAGCCCAGACTTTGGAGCACCTGCCTCCTTGCTGGCGATTTCTGTTTGCTCCTCTTTTGCCTCTCACTTGAACTTCCACGCTTGTGGTGCCTGAAATTGCGCGCCGCCTACCTTGTGGCACAAGGCGAACTCGTGCAGCAGTGTGTTCTTCAACAGACTCATCTGTGCTGCTGCTACGACGGCGATGTTCTCGTTCACAAACAAAATCTGGGTCTCTGTCCACATTGTCCATACCCTCCTCTTCCATCTCCTCAAACTCGTCATATGTCATTGTGGGCCACCGCCGTGGAGTAGAGCTCCCCACAACAACCTCTGCGCAGCACACTCCAACGTCGTCTTCCAGATCTTGTCGGCCGACCTCCTGCAATTGCAACCCCTCCTGCCCAAATTGCTCTGGGATTTGGGTTTCCGAGTCCTCTTCGGACTCGCCTTGTATTTCAGTGCGCGGTGCATTTCCCACAGTTAACGGTTGTGAATCCAGGCACAACATTTCTGGCTGTTCCTCCATTGACCTTTGAAAGGTGGAAGTTTGTTGGGCTGGGAATAGCTCCTGCGAATACCCCATTGTGTCCTGAGGTAATTCATCGGACTGGTTATCTGGCAGTTGTGTGCGTGGTGTCGCTGCCGGTTGTGTCAGCTTTGTGCCCACTGGCTCCTTGTAACTGGCTGAGGACTCGGACCTCGTGCGTGATGTGCTGGTGCTGCTTAACCCACTGCTGGACGCTTGAGAGGTCATCCAAGTAATTATCTGGTCCTGTTCTTTTGGATTTGTGAGGGTTGTTGTCCTGGACAACATGGGCGGTATTGAGTGGGTTTTCTTGGGTGCTCCCCTGTGGCCTGTACGTGAACCGTCAGGGGAAACACCTCTTCCCTTGCCCCTCCCTCTTTCACCGGATTTCTTCCTCATTTCACTTATCCTTACAGTACACGCTGACTGGCAGCAGTACAGTGGCAGTACAGAAATGCTATACAGTACCACTATTCCCAGCAGCGACACAGAGCACAATGCTATACAGTGACGGGTGAGCGGTGTACCACTATTCCCAGCAGACACAGAACAGTACACAGAATGCTATATAGTGTGGCTGAACGAGCGGTGTACCACTATTCCCAGCAGACACAGAACAGTACACAGAATGCTATATAGTGTGGCTGAACGAGCGGTGTACTACTGTTCCCAGCAGACACAGAACAGTACACAGAATGCTATATAGTGTGGCTGAACGAGCGGTGTACTACTGTTCCCAGCAGACACAGAACAGTACACAGAATGCTATATAGTGTGGCTGAACGAGCGGTGTACCACTATTCCCAGCAGACACAGAACAGTACACAGAATGCTATATAGTGTGGCTGAACGAGCGGTGTACTACTGTTCCCAGCAGACACAGAACAGTACACAGAATGCTATATAGTGTGGCTGAACGAGCGGTGTACTACTGTTCCCAGCAGACACAGAACAGTACACAGAATGCTATATAGTGTGGCTGAACGAGCGGTGTACTACTGTTCCCAGCAGACACAGAACAGTACACAGAATGCTATATAGTGTGGCTGAACGAGCGGTGTACTACTGTTCCCAGCAGACACAGAACAGTACACAGAATGCTATATAGTGTGGCTGAACGAGCGGTGTACCACTATTCCCAGCAGACACAGAACAGTACACAGAATGCTATATAGTGTGGCTGAACGAGCGGTGTACTACTGTTCCCAGCAGACACAGAACAGTACACAGAATGCTATATAGTGTGGCTGAACGAGCGGTGTACCACTATTCCCAGCAGACACAGAACAGTACACAGAATGCTATATAGTGTGGCTGAACGAGCGGTGTACTACTGTTCCCAGCAGACACAGAACAGTACACAGAATGCTATATAGTGTGGCTGAACGAGCGGTGTACCACTGTTCCCAGCAGACACAGAACAGTACACAGAATGCTATATAGTGTGGCTGAACGAGCGGTGTATTACTGTTCCCAGCAGACACAGAACAGTACACAGAATGCTATATAGTGTGGCTGAACGAGCGGTGTACTACTGTTCCCAGCAGACACAGAACAGTACACAGAATGCTATATAGTGTGGCTGAACGAGCGGTGTACTACTGTTCCCAGCAGACACAGAACAGTACACAGAATGCTATATAGTGTGGCTGAACGAGCGGTGTACTACTGTTCCCAGCAGAATCAGAGTGGCAGTAAACAATGGTATATAGTCTGGCTGAGCGGTGTACACAGAGTGTCAGTAAACAATGGTATATAGTCTGGCTGAGCGGTGTACACACAATGCTATATAGTCTGCTATATAGTGTCAGTAAACAATGGTATATAGTCTGGCTGAACGAGCGGTGTACTACTGTTCCCAGCAGACACAGAACAGTACACAGAATGCTATATAGTGTGGCTGAACGAGCGGTGTACCACTGTTCCCAGCAGACACAGAACAGTACACAGAATGCTATATAGTGTGGCTGAACGAGCGGTGTACCACTGTTCCCAGCAGACACAGAACAGTACACAGAATGCTATATAGTGTGGCTGAACGAGCGGTGTACTACTGTTCCCAGCAGACACGGAACAGTACACAGAATGCTATATAGTGTGGCTGAACGAGCGGTGTACTACTGTTCCCAGCAGACACAGAACAGTACACAGAATGCTATATAGTGTGGCTGAACGAGCGGTGTACTACTGTTCCCAGCAGACACAGAACAGTACACAGAATGCTATATAGTGTGGCTGAACGAGCGGTGTACTACTGTTCCCAGCAGACACAGAACAGTACACAGAATGCTATATAGTGTGGCTGAACGAGCGGTGTACTACTGTTCCCAGCAGACACAGAACAGTACACAGAATGCTATATAGTGTGGCTGAACGAGCGGTGTACTACTGTTCCCAGCAGACACAGAACAGTACACAGAATGCTATATAGTGTGGCTGAACGAGCGGTGTACTACTGTTCCCAGCAGCGACACACAATGACTGGGGGGGACCCTGGCTAGCGTGGCTGGAGCGCGAACTACCCTGCCTGCCTACCCAAAGCTAAACCCACAGACAAATGGCGGAGATATGACGTGGTTCGGGTATTTATTTACCCGAACCACGTGACAGTTCGGCCAATCAGAGCGCGTTCGGGTCCGAACCACGTGACCCGTTCGGCCAATCACAGCGCTAGCCGAACGTTCGGGGAACGTTCGGCCATGCGCTCTTAGTTCGGCCATATGGCCGAACGGTTTGGCCGAGCACCGTCAGGTGTTCGGCCGAACTCGAACATCACCCGAACAGGGTGATGTTCTGCAGAACCCGAACAGTGGCGAACACTGTTCGCCCAACACTAGTCGGCGCTGCTAATTGGCCGGCGGGTTGACATCACGGGTGGGCGGAGCCTATTGCCGGCGGATGCGCGCATGCAGTGCCAGCTAGTCCACAATGAGCCGTCGCCGATCGGCGTATAGCGGTCGTTGCGGCCTCCATTTTGCCGCCGCCCATGGGCGGTCGGCAAGTGGTTAAAGCAACTAAAAAAACAAGATTTCAAATTTTTTGTTACTTATAATCAGCTATGATTTTTTTTTTCTAAATTTGCCAGGAAGATGTCACTTGTTTCTATGGCAACAGTACATTGTTGTTATTGTTGTTGTTGTTATTCTTAGGTGTATAAAAAACACCCCTTGAACTACAATATTCCTACATACCTAAATAATGAATTAAAGATAAATTCAAACTATCTATCTATCTATCTATCTATCTATCTATCTATCTATCTATCTATCTATCTAACTACTGTGTATAACTGTGTATTTATATATATATATATATATATATATATATATATATATATATATATATATATATATATATATATATATATATATATATATATATATATATATATATATATTTATATATATCCTACTAATATAATAAATGGGAAAGTTCAGATGTTTGGATGTTTGGATGTTTAGATGTTTGGATGTTTGGATGTTTGTTACTGGATCATGCAAAAATGGCTGAACGGATTTGAATGAAATTTGGCACACACATAGTACATTACCTGGAATAAAGTATAGGATACTTTTTATTCCCATAACCAAAAAGGGGCGGAGACAAATACAAATTTCCCTGGAAAATGTAAACTGCAGCCATTCTTACACTGTTAACGGTAGGGTTCTCAAACTTTGCACAGTTGGTCGCTGGGTGACTGGGATTAATATTCAGAAAAGTGGGTGGAGTCTTTAAAAGCCAATCAAAATTAACCTATTGATTTTCAAGGGGAGTATTTACATTGCTGCGATTCTTGCACTGTTAATGGCACAAGCCTCAAACCTGGTACAGTTGATCATTGGGTGACTAGGGTTCAATTTCAGAAAGGGGGTGGAGCCACAAACAGCCAATTAAATTTGTTTCATTCCAATGCAAATTATTGATGCTAAACACTGCATAGATCACAAACTTGGTAATTGATTAATTGCGTGTTAGGGTTAGAAAAGTAGGCAAAGCCAAAACCAGCCAAATACATAAAAGGGCAATGCCGGGTCATAAGTGGGCGGAGACAAATACAAATTTTACTGGGAAAATGTAAACAGCAGCCATTCTTACACTGTTAATGGTAGGGTTCTCAAACTTTGCACAGTTGGTTACTGGGTGACTGGGATTAATATTCAGAAAAGTGGGTGGAGTCTTTAAAAGCCAATCAAAATTAACCTATTGATTTTAAAGGGGAATATTTACATTGCTGCCATTCTTGCACTGTTAATGGCACAAGCCTCAAACCTGGTACAGTTGATCATTGGGTGACTAGGGTTCAATTTCAGAAAGGGGGTGGAGCCACAAACAGCCCATTAGATTTCTTTCATTCCAATGCAAATTATTGATGCCAAACACCGCAAAGCTCACAAACTTGGTAATTGAGTAATTGATTAATTGTGCGTTAGGGTTAGAAAAGTGGGCACAGCCAACACCAGCCAAATACATCAGCGGGCAACGCGGGTCATAAGTGGGCGGAGACAAATACAAATTTTACTGGGAAAATGTAAACAGCAGCCATTCTTACACTGTTAATGGCAGGGTTCTCAAACTTTGCACAGTTGGTTACTGGGTGACTGGGGTTAATATTCAGAAAAGTGGGTGGAGCCTACAAAAAACAATCAAAAATTACCTATTGATTTTTCAGGGGAATATTTCATTGCTGCCATTCTTGCACTGTTAATGGCACAAGCCTCAAACCTGGTACAGTTGATCATTGGGTGACTGGGGTTTAAATTTATAAAAGGGGGTGGAGCCACAAACAGACAATATGATGCGTTTCATTTCAATGCAGGTTATTGATGCCAAAGACCGCAAAGCTCACAAACTTGGTCAATGAGTAATTGATTAATTGTGTGTTAGGGTTAGGAAAAGTGGGCGCAGCCAGCACCTGCAAAATACATAATCGGGCAATGCCGGGTCATCAGTAGGCGTAGACAAATGCAAATTTCACTGCGCAAATGTAAACTGCAGCAATTCTTACACTTCTAATGGTAGGGTTCTCAAACTTTGCACAATTGGTCACTGGGTGACTGGGATTAATATTCAGAGAAGTGGGTGGAGCCTACAAAAGCCAATCAAAATTCACCTATTGGTTTTCAAGGGGAATATGTATTTGCTACCATTCTTGCACTGTTAATGGCACAAGCCTTAAACCTGGTACAGTTGGTCATTGGGTGACTGGGGTTCAAATTCAGACAAAGGGGTGGAGCCACAAACAGCCAATCAGATGTGTTTAATCTCAATGCAAATTATTGATGCCAAAGACCGCAAAGCTCACAAACTTGGTTATTGAGTAATTGTGTGTTAGGGTTAGAAATAGTAGGCGGAGCCAACACCAGCCAAATACATACCTGAACAATGTTAGGAAATAAGTGGGTGGAGAAAAATACAAATTTCATTGCGCAAATGTAAACTGCAGCCATTCTTTCACTGTTAATGGCAGGGTTCTCAAACTTTGCACAATTGGTCACTGGGTGACTGGGATTAATATTCAGAGAAGTGGGTGGAGCCTACAAAAGCCAATCAAAATTCACCTATTGATTTTCAAAGGGAATATGTAATTGCTACCATTCTTGCACTGTTAATGACACAAGCCTTAAACCTGGTACAGTTGGCCATTGGGTGACTGGGGTTCAAATTCAGACAAAGGGGTGGAGCCACAAACAGCCAATCAGATGTGTTTAATCTCAATGCAAATTATTGATGCCAAAGACCGCAAAGCTCACATACTTATTAAGTAATTGTGTGTTAGGGTTAGGAAAACTGGGCAGAGCCAACACTAGCCGAATACATACCCGGGCAACGCCGGGCGTCCAGCTAGTATATATATATATATATATATATATATATATATATATATATATATATATATATGCCCCTGAGTCACATTGACCCCCTTTAATAACAGTGTAGACACACCTCCTGGGTGTATTGGTAAAGGCAGCAGCAACCATTGTGCTTTGTGACCTTCTACATAGTAATCATGAAGTTGACACAATTTTGTTTTCTTTTAAATGAATAATCAATTACATAATTTATTAAATAATTGATTTGTGTATCCATTTGCCTTTCCTCTCCAGTGGGGGGCCTCGGTGGTAGATTTATACATGCTTATGCCTCGACTTTCTTCCAGCACTATGGGAGTGCATAAGTATACACAGAAGGATCCACAAACCAACCATTGGCTGAAAAAAGCTGGTATTCTTTATTCAGGAATTCCACATGACAAGTGCATAAAACCACAAGGTTCAACTGACGCGTATCGGGCTTACAATCTGCCCTTAGTCGTAGTTAAAAGTGAACCTGCAAGGGGAGGGCTTTAAGTAGGTGGGAGAGCAACAGGCTCCACCCTATACCTCTATCAGCCATCACCTTAAAGGAGACATTACAAATACACACAATAAGATAATATGTGACAAATGTTATCATTAATAACAGCAATGAAATAGAGTAAATGTCGTCATTAATAACAATAATGGAATGAATTAAAAAGTAATGTAAAAAGGTCACCCCTGGAAGGAACATTTAGGCTTCAAGTAGCAAATGGTAAACCATCTAAGTAGAAAAAGGGGAAGGAGGGGGGGGGGGGAAGGGGAGAAGAAACACACTAGAGTCCTATGTGGCAAAGATAGAGAGGAGGAAGCATGATTAGCAGTCATACACTAGGTTGAGATCCCAGCGTGTGTTGAGACCCTTCGGAGTGCGAGTGTCCATTTTATGAATCCAAAATGCCTCTCGCCTCAAGAGCAATTTGTAGGTATCCACACCTGTTTTAGGACTCACTATTCGTTCCACCCCTTGAAAAACAAAAGAGGAGAGATCGCCCTTATGAACACTTTCAAAATGATTGGAAACTGCCGATTTTTTGAAAGTTTTCCATTTAGTGCCACAATAGTGGTCAGCAATGCGATCTCTCAGATTGCGAGTGGTGCACCCCACATATTGCAAGCGGCAGGAGGTGCAGGAGATTACATAAATGACGCACCTCGTGTCGCAATTTAAATATTGTTTAATGGGGAGACTGTTACCAGTCGCAAAAGAGAGTATGGATGATCCCCTTTTGTGACAATGACAGTATTTGCAAGTGGAAAACCCACAAGGATAGGATCCCACTGTCTCTAGCCAGGTGGGGGTGTGAGACGGGAGGGGAAACAGAAAACAGCTCGGCGAAAGGATGGACCCCAAAGTACGCACCCTTCTGGCAGAGAAGCGGCACCCTTTCTTTATAATTGTCCTGAACCTGTGATCGGAATTCAGCACCGGAAGATATTTCCTCACGATATTTGTGATTCTATTATATTCAAGGCTGTATTCCGTTACAAAAGTCACCCTATCGTCTCGATCCCCATTACGGCTTCTAATTTGTAGAAGTTCACTCTGTGGTCTCTTAGTGCCTCTGAGACATCCCCAAGCTAGCTGTTTTCTGGTATACCCTCTTTGTTTGAGTCTATCCTCAACTAAATTACATTCTTGCTCCAGTTCCGCTGGATTAGAGCAATTGTGGGCTGCCGGGTGAATTCCCCAGTGGGGATGGCATTTATAGTGTGTTTGGGGTGACAGGAACTCGCAAGGAGTATGGAGTTTCCTGCTGTGGGTTTGCGGTAGGTCCTGGGAAGATTCTGGGAAGATTCTGGGAAGAAATGGTATTTATACTGCAAACCATCAAAGGAAGCAGCTAGGCAATTTGCATGCCAAGTGGATGCAAATCCTCACCAGAGCAGCAGCTCAGCAAGTTGCAGAGTGAAGACAGGTCTCCTTTCCAGGGACCTGCAGCACTCAGACCTACAAAACGGTCAAAAAGCTGTCTGCCTGTGCAGACAGCAGAGCAGATCATTACAGGTACATCTCAGGTAAATTAAGTGGCATATATTCCTTATAACAGTTCCAGCGAGACCTGAACACTGTGAGTAGCAGCAACTAAGCAAAGTTCCGAAAAGCTGCAATCAGTTATTGTGCATACTAGGTCAGTTCAAAAATGTCCACAGCAGTTCATGGCACTAAGGTTATGCTCCAAGCATTAAAGCAACAACAGCAAACGGCAGGCCCACATACAAGTAGGATAAAGCTTGCAAGGAGGAGGATTTTCCACATAGGCTTTTAGCAAGAGGACTTGGAATCACAGTCCGTTAGTAGTAAGAAGCAAGCGACAGACACTGCATGCAGCAAAAGCAAGGTCCTAGCGAGTAGGTATAAGGCACAACAGACTTGTGAGGGTGCATACAGTACCAGATTCCAGGTGTCTTGTCAGCTCAGTTTGATATAATGGATCCGGCAAGATGTCCAAATGCAGAGTTCCTCCAATAGTGTCCACCAGTATCCAGTTTGAAGTGGGCTCCGTGAGTTATAGGCTTCTCCACAGACACAGCCAGGGAGAGGTGTAGGAGTGAGGCGATCACAGCAGAAACCACCGCTGCAAAGGTCGGGGGATGTCAGATGCCTTTGTACACCAAACCACGATTAGCCTAGACATGTTTCGCCAGACTTCCGGCTTTTTCAGAAAGGGCACGGTCATGCAACAAACATCCACCATTCATACCCTCATTAAATCCGGCCGTCCACCCAATCCACGTGCGCGTAGTGCCCGCCCATCCCGGCCCAATCCCCCGACAGGGCGGGGGAGGCAGAGAGGCAGTCCACATCATCCACTGTGACGAGCCGGGGTGAGCGGGCGCAGCAACCATGGACAGGGAGAAACTCATCCCACATGTCAGGGCTACGGAGCCACCGGCCACCCCTCCACCGCGGCAAACCACGCCACCACAAAGGAGGGGAGAGGATGGAACGAGTGAGGAAGGGACTACACGGCCCAGCCATCCCCAAGCTGGGAGAAAAGGGCGAACGGCGCATCCGCAACACACTGCATGAAGAAGACAGCAATTTCAATACATTATTCATAAATAGTCTGTTCAAAAATCTAAAATATACATATAAAGAAAAATGTGTATCAAAAATGGTGGAAAAAATATATACAACTCCGATAATTTATTGGAGACATAAGTTATACGTCAGAACATATCAAACCAACCAAGGTATGATTTTCAAAGCTTAGAAAAAATTCATAATCAAACTATATGAGGTACTGGGTAACATATCAGGAATGCTGCACTGGGAACCAAAGCACAAATGGGGCACAAGCGAGAAAGAGAACTCAGTATGTTGGAAAAAGATTGCCTAACAAAAGGTGACTCACTAGATAGGGAGAAAAGAGGAGTAACTGACATTTTCATTCAATCCAGGTGGATCAGTGGCTCGTAAGTCAAAGACCCATCTGGCTTCCTTTTGGAGCAGCAGGCTATCACATTTACCACCACGCATCGTACGGTGAATGCGATCAAGGCCAATGAAATGCACACCCATGGGGCTGCCACCATGAGCCATCTTGAAGTGTCTAGCGACAGGTGTTGGGACCGTGGGAACACTTTTACGTGTTATGCTGGTGATGTGTTCCGACATGCGAGATCTTAAATCGCGTTTAGTCTTACCGACATAAAAAGCCCCACAGGGGCATGTCAGAAGATACACCACCAAAGTCATCTCACAGTTCACAAAATGCCCCAGGTCCCAAGATCTACCATTTGGAAGTATAGTCGTTTTACCAACCAAGATATATTGGCACATGGAGCAGCCACCACACAGGTACGTACCCATAACCTTGCAGTGCTTATTATTCATGTCAACGCCGCCAAAATGGCTGACTACCAACTTATCGCGCATTGACAGTGCGCGGCGGAAAACGATCTGCGGCCGATCAGGAATCATATCGGTCAGCTTTGGTCATTGGTCAAAATATACCAATGACGTTTTAAGATGTCCTGAATCTGTGTGTGTTGCGTGTAAAATTGGGTGCAAAATCTCGGTGCCTCAGAGGCACTTTTCGCACCACCAGACGATCCGAGGAGTGTGTCCCTACTGCTCCTATGGGCCCGATGATAGGCCCGTCTGAGATGTTTGTCTGGATAACCCCGCACCTGAAATCATTTGCGGAGGTCATCAGCCTCCCTCTTAAAATCATCTAGGTTTGAACAATTTCGTCTAAGGCGAAGATATTGTCCCGTCGGGATCCCCTTGATGGTATGCTTGGGGTGGAAGATATCAGCCTTTAGTAAGGAGTTTGTTGAAGTTTCTTTGCTATACAATCGAGTAAAAAGATATCTCCGTTCATCAATGCCTATACTGATGTCAAGAAGGGGAATATTTTTCATATCCCACTGTAAGGTAAATTTTAAGTTGCGATTATTAATGTTCAAATGCTGTACAAAGGCTTGTAAGAGATCAACTCCCCTGGTCCAACGCATGAAGATGTTGTACTTGTGCCATGTTAAAACGTGGCCAAGGTACATCAAAAGACCATCATCTTCAAAAATCTTGCGTTCCCACGCCCCCAGGTACAGGTTCGCATACGACGGAGCACATGTTGTGCCCATCGATGCTCCCTGCACCTGGAGGTAATGGGACCCCTCAAAAATGAAAATATTGTTTAATAACAAAAAACGAAGGAGGGACAACAAAAAGATGTTGTGCGGCACAAATTGCATACCTAGTTCGCTTAGAAATAGATCAACTGCCTCAACTCCCAGGTCATGCGGGATGCTGGAGTAGAGGGCCTCTACATCAAGGGCCACCAACACCGTCCCCTCAGAGACTTTTACACCATCCAAAATTTGAAGGAGATGCAGCATATCACGTGTGTATGAGGGTAGAGCTTTCACATGGGGTTGCAGATGATGATCAATATAAACACTGACTTTCTCAGTCAGAGATCCCTTCCCAGAGACGATAGGACGTCCTGGTGCCTTAGTAATACTTTTATGCACTTTGGGAAGTGCATAGAATGTAGGAGTGATCGGATCTGCAACCTTCAGAAAGTCACCCACAGCATCATCAATAACATCCCGTTCAATGGCATCATTTATGATGACAAAAAGTTATTTTTGACACCTTGTGACCCTCGATGGGGAGACCCTCACATAGCACTCCCGCACACGCCCAGGACATCAAGGCACATGTCTCTATATGCCAAAGTGGTCATCACCACCACATTATCGGCAGGTTTTATAGTCCACCGGTTTTGTACCAAAAGATTATTCAAGATGTGTGATTCCACATCACTTAGATTCTTGTTCTGCACAACATCTCCACTCAGATCCCTTAAATCCTTCCCAACCACTGAAATAAAAGTTTTTAAATTAGGACATAACAAAAATGGAGGGAATTTTTTTGATCTATTAAAAAGCCCCAAATCTTTCAACTGAGGATGATAACCAAATGGCGGGGGGGGGACATAATGATATATCTTCTCCACCATCTGGATCGATCGGCCTCATCTTGCAACTCAAAGAGATTGCGTAGTGCCACAAGGTCTGTATCAGTCCACACACATGCGCGTGAATGTGGGGTAACCTGTTTTTTATGATCATGTCTTAATGATTGTAACAAAACACATCTGCCAAACAGATGCAGGTCGACAATGGTTTTGAATACATCAATATTATTGGTAGGGCAAAATCCTAAACCTTTGCTTAAGAGAGGTGTAGGAGTGAGGCTATCACAGCAGAAACCACCGCTGCAAAGGTCAGTGGGTGTCAGACGCCATTGTAAACCAAGCCACGCTTAGCCTAGATATGTTTCGCCAGACTTGCGGCTTTTTCAGAAGGGGCGCGGTCATGCAACAAAGATCTAGCATCCATACCCTCATTAAATCCAGCTGTCCACCCAATCCACGTGCGCGCATACATCCGAACATATCAAACCAACCAAGGTATGATTTTCAAAGCTTAGAAAAAACTCATAATCAAACTATATGAGGTATTGGGTAACTGGGTATTATCAAGTGTACTATGACCAGATGTTTTGGACATGTCCTAGTGAGTGAATACAACACTGGAAGAAGTAGAGCTTTCCATGGGACAGAGGTATTGTCAATGCTACAAAGGCATGGGGCCTGATTCACAAAGCGGTGATAACTCAGTTATCACGCCTAAAAGACTTTAGGCGTGATAAGCTTTGCACCGCTGAGTTAGCACCGATTTGTGCTCTTTATCGCGCGCAAAGTCCCGTGCGCAAAGTTTTGCGCGTGCAAGCGCGCAACTCCGCACGCAGCGCCCATAGGGTTTAATGGGCGCATCGCGCGCACTGCACCGTGCGCCGTGCGATTGCGTGCGCAGAACTTTGCGCGCGGAAAATTCGCGCGAGTTTCTTCTTATCATGCCTAAACTGAGTTTAGGCGTGATAAAGGGCTTTTCACTGGCGTGCAAACACTTTGCACCGCTTTGTGAATCAGGCCCATGGACTTTGTGTGTACCTGACCAAGTGGTTGGCAGATATTGGAATATTGCAATATATTGCAGATATTGCAATAGTGGGCTGTCCAATCAGTGTGGAAGAGGGAACTATAGTTTTAATGTGTTTACTAGCTCATGTGTTTACAGTTAATAAAGTATTTATTGTATGTATCGTATTCTTGCTTAGCAAGCTCAGTCCAAATTCCTAAGGGACAGTGGATACCTGAAAACTTTTTTTTTATTTCATAGGGCTTCAAGATTCCACTATAAGACTTCCCCTCCCCAGTGGTAAAGTTAGACGCTGGGGAAATTAGGCACTTGGAAAAAGCTGGCACCAGAGGTCCCTGAAAAGATTAGCTGCTACAAAGAGGGACTGGCTGGGAGCAATAGTGCATTAGAGTCAAAGCCAAACTCTGTCCTTTTTATTACTGGGTTTCAGAGGAAGTGTAAGATGATTACTGTTAGGAGTAGATGGGGAAGTTAGTGAGAGGAGTAGATGGGGGATGTTAGTTTTAGGGTAAATAGGGGAGGGTTAGTGTGAGAAAGGTGTTACGGTGGGGAATAGTAGAATATCGGTATTACCATGTACCCATTTTACCAGGCGCTTTTATTAGATGCATGCAACTGACTCTTATAGGTATCCACAGGAGACTTAAAGATATTCACAGAGGTCCATCATTTTCCAAATAGAAAAAAATGAGACATGAGAAATTTTTATTTTGATCAAATTTCAGCTAAAATGTAGACTTTGCTCTAAAAATTCCTTTAGCAAAAAGAAGTAACTCATCCCCAACCGAAGCTTTTTCTCATAGCAAACAAGGCAACCTTTATCTTCCAGGAAAATTAGATAAGAGACACATGATTGGTTGTTTTGGCAAAGATATCCTCTTGACTTCTAGTGATCTTTCATCTAGCTTTCATGCGGGTGGTTAAGTATCATGGAAAACTCAATAAAACTTATTTGTCAAAAAAAAAAAGTATCATTGTTATGGCATTTTCAATCTATTTTTACAAAGACCCAAAGCAGTATTTCATTTTTTTTACTCCGCGTAAGACAATGAAAGCGGAGCACAAGCAAAGCCTGGCACCAGCTGGTCAGCATAATGCTCCTACCAAAACACATAAACAACAGGCAATTTTCTAAAGAGCTGGCAGATATGTCATGCAGCTACTCAACAAGATTCAGAAACAATACTTTACATTATTTACAGACTATTACAAGACGTGGCGAGCCATCCCGACAATTTTCTTGAAAATGTACCGTAAATGTACCAATATACTGCCTCGATTTTTTCATTTAGAGAGTAACACTGATACGGAAACCAATTAAAGGCCTGAAATTGAGCTCCATTTATTGTAGGAAAAATGGAGATCCATATTCATAACGCACTGCCAAAAGCTGAGAGCAGACAATAATATAATTGAGCAAATGTAGAAAATGCTGCAATGATATTGAGAACATTACAAGCTGCACTGAAGCGCAAGCCGTTGTGTTGCAACAAATCATTTTTATGAAGCTATATAAAGATGGCCACTGAATGCATTATGCAAGGAATATAGCAATGTGCAAAATGCAATATATAAAAGCAAACAAGAATTATCTTTAATTGAAGTGGCTTTAGTAAACTGAAACCTATTTAGTTGCCATGGATGTATGAACTTGGCATATCATAGAAGCGCTGTTTAGCTTCTCTTCTGCTTAGTACATTAAAAATAAATCCCTGAAGTGAGAAGAACATAGAGGCCACCATTACTAATGTTCTGAAAAAATAGGCTACTGGCCTTCCCTCTGTGCTGATTCTCTTTATCTAATATTAACCTTCCTGGTGTTATGAACACCACATAGAGATATGCAGCAGCTCCTACATATAACTCACTCAGGCACTGGATTACCGCTCTAAGCTGCGGTTTTACGTCCCGAGTCTGACTGGGGATTACCGCTAAGGTGTTAACCTGCCTGGAGTTCTGATTCTGATTCTGCAGGGCCACGGGAATGTTATTTTGGGCATATTTTTTTTTATCATGTAGCTTGCCTAGCGCTAGCTACATGATTCCCCCCTCCCTGCTTACTCCCTCCCACCCCTCCGATCGCGGCCGGCGCAAAGACCCATCCGTTTCCTTCAGGGCTTCCCCCGTCGCCATGGCGATGAACGGAGTGACGCCATAGACGGCGTGACTTCACAGGGAGTCCCGATCCACCCCTCAGCGCTGCCTGGCACTGATTGGCCAGGCAGCGCACGGGGTCTCGGGGGGCCCTATATCGCGGCGGGTAAGGGTGGATCGGCGGCGAGCACCGGCGATCGGGTAGGACACGCAGCAAGCAAAGTGCTTGCTGCGTGTTTTTTAAAAAAATATTCAAATCGGCCCAGCGGGGCCTGAGTGGTGACCTCCGGCGTCTCTGGACGAGCTCAGCTCGTCCAGAACGCTAGGGAGGTGTTAATGGTGTATGCCAGTTGAAATGGTTTTACAGCTTTATGGTGTCCTCTTTGCTTTCTTACCCACAGATTGTCCCACTAATCCAACAGCCTCCCCACAAATGTACTTGCTTCTACAATATTTTCCCTGCTCCCTATTACAGTGTTCAGTGTTCCCATTATGATGCCCCTGTTAATAAAATGCCCTGTCTTATGATGCTCACCTATTTATAATTCCCTCCATTACAGTGATCTAAATATACAGTAGTAGCTCCCACTGGCACCTGTAAAAAAGTGCACTAAATATAATAATCAATTTATTATCTAGTAAAATGCCATAAAAAATATTGTTTATAAAACCAATATTGTACTATTCCCCATTGTAATGTTTATTTTTGCATCTATTAAAATGGGCACCAATAAATGTGATAAAATATAAGTACATTCTACCAATTCATTCATATAGTATAATATTGGCAATATTTATCAATATTTTACTATGACCTAACCTCTCCCTACCTTAACCCCCCTGTAACTTTAACCCCCCCCCCCATCAGCAACTAACCTTAACCCCCCTCCCCACAGCTCTCCCTCATTTGCAGTGCACCCCATTTGCGGTCCCCTCACATAGTGTAGAGTCTGGCAAGTAAAAGGGAATGCCACAGTTTAATTCTTTCCCATCCGTGCATTTTCACACTGTTCTGTGTCACACTGACTGAATAGTCATGTGATGGTAAGCTAGAAAAGAAGTAGAGTCTAGAAGTGGAGGAGAAAGTGATTGTAAGCATCCACTATGATCCCTTTACATGACAGTCCCTGCACTTGGGAAGAGAGCATGAGATTGGTAAACTTGTGTGGAAGGCTGGGAATTTGTTCTGAAAAGGTTTTAGTTGCTACCTAAAACCTAGCAAGTTCACACTTATGGTAATTTAGAACTCACCACAGCAATTTACCATCATACACAGCAGAAGCATTTCAAGTTATTCCTCAGAAATATTGTGAGTGTCTCATGGAAAAGAACAACAGACTAGTGCATATATCTGAGATAAGTGCAAAAATTCAGCTGGAATGACACTGACGGTAGGAACCCACTAGGGTGTTTTTGGCAGTGTTTTGGTATCGCCGACGATTGCCGGTGATTCCCAAAAATGCTTTGCCAATGAAAGTGAGTGAGGGGAAACCCATTAGTGCAATTGCGATTAGGGGTAATCGCAATCACAGGAATGGAGCATTTTGAGCGTTAGTGCTCGATGCAAAGTATATAAGTGCTGCATAAATCGCTTATCAAATCGATTATGCAGCGCTTTGGGGGCTCGAGCGATTAGCTTTAAATAAAACTTTAATATACTTACCAGGTCTCTATATTTCCTTCTTCCGCCCGTAGCCCCACCCCTAAAGGAAGTGATCACAGGTGCTTCTCTAATTTGTCATAGAGAAGCAATTGTGACCTCTTCCTTTAGGGGGTGGGGCTACGGATGGAAGAAGGACGCCTGGTTAGTATATTAAGTTTTATTTAAAAAAAAAACTCCGCAAATTGCAAATCGGAAGCGCTGTACATATTAATGTATAGCGCTTCAAAACGTTGGGTAATCGCCATTGCAAACGCCCTAGAAAACGTTGCACACAGCACTGCGGCAATTTTAAAGCACTGCAGGGATTTGTAGTGGGTCACAGGCCTGAAGCACGGGCAACACCTGTATAAATATTAGATCCCTCATATCTGTCTCATTTAGCAACTAATGTCGGTAATATGATTAGTATTACTTTCATGCAGCTTTTTGTTATCAGAAGACTGTTTTGGTGGTTTTTCAAATATTTTCACTTACAATTTCTTCTCTTCCCAACAGATACACAAAAATGAAGACTGCGACCAACATTTATATATTTAATCTAGCCCTGGCTGATGCTCTAGTGACTACCACAATGCCTTTCCAGAGCACAGAATTCCTAATGAACTCCTGGCCTTTTGGAGACATCCTATGTAAAATAGTTATCTCTATTGACTATTATAACATGTTCACCAGTATATTTACTCTAACCATGATGAGCGTTGACCGATACATTGCCGTGTGCCATCCGGTAAAAGCCCTGGATTTCCGCACACCGTTAAAAGCTAAATTTATCAATGTCTGTATCTGGATGCTCTCCTCCTCTGTTGGGATATCAGCCATCGTACTGGGAGGCACTAAAATGAGCGATGGTGAGTATGCCAGTGCCCTCTCTCTCTCTCTCTCTCTCTCTCTCTCTCTCTCTCTCTCTCTATATATATATATATATATATATGCACACATACATACATGTGCATACTTGTTTCTGCAGATATGAAAGGTGGATGTAAATGACTATATATTTCTTATGCAGCCTGCATGTATGGTTCTGAGAAAAGCAATGATAGATTATAACATTTTTCATTATTTACAGTGGATTGTGACAGACTGAATACGTTTGCACATGAATCCAAACAAGCTCAGCCGAAACAGAACTAACATTAAGGGAAAAATACCTACATGCATTTTAGTATATGAAAACAGAAACCATTTCTAATGTGTTCTTATGTTTGAAATGTCTCTGTGACAGGCAGGCCCGGATTTACATCGCAGGGGCCTATAGGCACAGATGTCCTGGCACCTTAAACTTCACCCTCCATGGACCTACAAACTCCCGCCAAACCGCACCACAAGTGTGCCAAGCTGTTACTTCTCCCTTACTTCCCTTGCCCCTCATAGGTAGCCACAGGTGCCTTGTAGTATTGCATAGCCAGAAATACCCTCATTTACACTCTCATCAGGACTCTGCATAGGGATGGAGGGAGGGAGGCTCTCGGGGAGGAGCGTGAGCCACCTTTCCATCATCAGGCGCCTGTAGGCACGTGCCTACAGTGCCTTATGGTAAATCCGTCCCTGGTGACAGGGTTTTACATATATACATTAGTGTGTAGAAAAGGATATATATTTTTTTAGAGAGCACCTGAGCCGGTCACAGAAGAAAAAAAACCCAACATACTACCTGATCCGGGAGGGTGGCCGGATCAGGTACTGTTCATTACTGCCTCTCCCTGCTGCTCCTATCTACTGGTTTCTTTAAGTATTGCTTCTGTGCTCCCTGGAGTCATGACGCTGCAAATGGAAGGGGCAGAGGAGAGGCGGGGAGCAGGCCGAGTAGAGTCAATTTGAAGGTTTTTAGAAGCGGGGAATGGGAGTTATGCAGGGGTTCCTCTCCTGCAAGAGATGCCCCTTCCCCATTAGTCTGCCGACATCCCTCATCATAAAGGATTGGAAGCTGTCAATAAATATTTAAAAAAATATGGGACATTAAATAGAGACCAAGCACAGTTCATATTGGACTTGTTACAATTCTCCTTAGAACATAACTACTTCACCTACATGAACAAATTCTTTCTACAGACTTGTGGCACTTCTATGGGGGCAGGGTTTGCTCCCAGCTTTGCCATCATCTATATGGCCCACTGAGAAGATCAATATATTTGGGCAGACCATCCGTTTAGAGCAAACCTCACCCTTTATACGCGTTACATAGATGACGTGTTGCTTATATGGGAAGGGACAAAGGAAAGATTTTTAGAACTTGTGTCTTATTGTAATAACAATAACTTCAGGCTCCAGTTTACTCATTGGATAAATGATCAAAAATTAGTCTTCTTGGACCTTAAACTGTTTGTGGACGATAATTTACACATAGGGACAAAAATGCATTTCAAGCCCACTGCAGGTAATTCATACCTTCACTCCCACAGTTGCCACCATCCCAGGTGGATTGCCAATGTGCCAATTCTGCAGACTCAGGAGAAACTGTTCAAAGGACACAGATTATGTCCATCGAGCAGAAACATTGGCAGAGAAATTCCACGAAAAAGGGTACAAGGATGAACTAATTAATGCAGCCATTATAGAATACAGTGACAATCGACTTCAGAATCCATCAATGTGGCTACAGAACAATGTCACTGGAAATTACAGATCTGGGTCAAACAGATGTGGTTGTTGCACTTTTATGAAACACCGGGTGAAAACTATCGACCCCCCAGAAGGCCACACTATCCCACTAAAACAATTTATAAATTGTGTCTTAAAATTTGTAACTTATTTATTACAATGTGGTTGTGAAAAGAGATATGTGGTCAGAACCACCAGAGAACTGAGAACCAGACTAGGTGAACATAAGTGCAACATATTAAATAAATCAGATAAACACAGTGTCCCTAGGCATTTCGAACAGTACCATCAATCAAATCCTGAGAGCCTTGAAATTATGGGTTTAGAAAGTATTTTCCCTTTCCTTTCAGAGGGACAAAGATATAGGAAGCTATGTGAGCGTGAGGTTTATTGAATTTTTAAATTAAACACCCTTTCACCCTGAGGTCTTAATGAAGACCTTGAGGTGCAGAGCTTCCTCACATAACATTGGTACTGAGGTGCATCCAGTATTCCACTATCTACCCCGGTATCTACAACTGCATTTATCCTTGGGACAGAATCATTTACGTATTCAATATATGGTCCTTGTGTGGCTGCTTTGTTGTATGTTGGTGCTTGTTGGTTTTAGTCCGTTTTGTGTAGTCTTCTGTCACACTGCCCTGTTTCCTGGAAAGTGTGTAATCTGATCACAAGAATTTGATGTGTTATTTTTTATTAAGATATTTTTTATACAATTAATTTATCTATTTACTTTTTTATTGAGCAAGTAATCTTTACATAATATTTTTTTTGGTTGATTTTATGGTCTTTAATATCAATTTCATGGAAGGTGTCTATATCCTGCAGCTATGTGAATTCAATTATGTGCAGGCACGTCCGCTGGGACAGTGTTAAATACGGCCCCGGGAGCAGTGCATGTGCAACCACATGCAGTTTTTCCATAAGCAATGACTTTAGATCATGATACTGCACATCCAGTTTGGATGTTTTATGGTTAAAATCATAGCTGTTACCCCTTTGGAAGCATATGGAATCTGATGTGTTTTATATTATGTTTTATATTATATTTTGTTCATACATTTATTTCACCATAGTTCGCTAAACCTGAGCGCATAGCTGAGTATGATATTGGTCCTCGTCAGGTCCACGACGCGTTCGCCAGAATTGATTGTAATTTATTTTACCTCTTTCAAAGTTGATACCCCGTTTAGATGAAAAGGGGATGTTTTTATTACTTATATTTTTTTTTATATAATCTATGGGGTTTTGTTATCATAATTTTAATCAGGCTTAAGAGCCAGTAATAAAGTGTCCTTTTAACAGCCAGAACCACCCCCTGGTAACAGACTCCAGGTGCGGTCTGTCAACACTTTCTATATCTAATGCCGTCTGGCCGCAAAACGTCACCGGAAGAAGGTGTGGACAGCACTGAAACGCATAGTAACGTTAGACGGCCAAGCGCGCCCAGCATCTGCCGGTGAGATGTCTCCCCGCTCTTTCCATCACACTGTGAGCCCTGGCCAGGCTTTTTCCCAGTTCGGGAGGACTCGCTGGCGGCCTGCTAGATGAGCACTTTCTACATAATACACATTGTAAGTGTACATCTTATTGTTTTTTGACTTATTGATTAAGTTAATTCACTATTGTAGTGTTCCCATCCCCTCTTGTATCTTTTCCTTTTTACTGGTGCCATCCAGTTTTGGGAGCAGCTCCACAAACAGTGCATCAAGCATTAAAGGGCCATAGCCACCTGTAACTTAGCGCAAGTTCACACACTATTACACCCCCCCTAGTGACCAGGCTATTTTTCACAATTTAGGCCACTGCAGCTTTAAGGCCTCACTGCAGGGCCATGCAACTCAGCACACAAGTGATCCCCCCCATCTTTTTCTGCCCACCCACAGAGCTTTTTCTTGGTGGGGTCTGATCCTCTCCGGCATGTTTATTTATTGTTTTCGTTCTTTATTTCTAAATTTTTTTAATATTACTATCTTTATTTTTTTTTTTATACTCGCCCCGCCAGCCAATCATCGCGATCAGCTGTGTCATAGGCATCAGCCTATGACAGCCGATTGCTCTTCTGCCTCCCAGGGGGACAGCAGCTGTTCCCAGTACAGCGCTGCTGTAGATCGCACCGCTGTACAATATAAATAGATGGTGATTTCGACCATCTAACAGTCTCCTAGCGACGATCGCCGTTGGGAGACATTCAAGCAGAGATGCACACATCGGTGCATGCGATCTCCTGCAGAACCCTGCCCCAGGACTTCACACCAATTGGCATTGAGCGGTTCTTGGGAAGCCACCGCATCCACATCAATTGGTGTGGAGCGGTTGTTAAAGAAAACCTCTACTGAAAATTAAAAGTCAAAATAACCATACACAAGTCATACTTACCTGCTGTGTAGTCTATTCATCAATCTCTTTCTCCTCTCCTGTGTCCTGTTTGTCCACTGTGATTAATGGAATTCTCCGTCCTCCATTTTGAAATTGGCTATTACCCCATAACAGCTTCCTGGTCAGCACACAGTTAAACTGTAATATCGCCCACTTGAGCCATAGGGAAACATGGACACATCAGTTCTCCTCTCAGCTGTAACTGACAGCAACTGATATATAACTGACAGCAACTGATATATTTCAGTTCTGACAAAATGTTGTCAGAACTGCAAGGGATCATTGTCAGAAGAAAATGGTGAGCTTCTGAGAGGAACTGATGGCAAGGTAACTATGTAATGTTCATTTGTAGTTACCTCATGTGTTTATTTTAAATAATTTTACTCAGTACAGGTTCTCTTTAAGTAGTTAAAGTCACACCAGTCTGTCAAAATCTTCATTATGAGGTCAATTCTGTTCCTTGAAGTCAGGATAAGTTCCTTCATTTCTCTGATTGATTTAACCCTATAAAACCATGCTATAACAGAGTGGACATACTGTAGGTGGATTTCTATATAGCTGGGATGAGGGCTCTAGCTGCATTGATCAAATTGGGAAAGAGAGACTTTTTGTTTACGACCTCCTCTTTTCATTAGCTGAGCTGAAAAGTCCATAGTAAATGTATATGGCTTATCCATCTGGAGAAAGTAGGGCACCACTAAGTACAGCATTAGACTATGCATGCAGGTTTGTGCTCATTAGGAAAGCATTGCAGTGAATTGGAATGTGCACATAGAACAATACTATACCTTTAGAACGTATAATAAATGAGCAACACAATATTCGTAGCACACAATGTAGGAAAGTAATTAAAATGCTTAATAGATTAATACAATTAACAGTCTAAGAAAGCCCACTCACATGAATCTTGTATAGATCTTGTATGGATGGATAATTAATAAAATTGTCAATGATCTTATTCAACACACTTCGTCAGTGATAAGACATATGTGTAAATTACCAAACTTAAAATCCATGTAAAATTTCCACTAACCCTCCTGTAAAAAATTTTTTTTTATAAAATGGGTGCTGTTATAGGCAAAATTTGTTGGGCTATAAAAGCGCTCTTCCTATAGCTAAGAAAAGTGATTACAATGACCTAACTTCTCTCTACTCTCACACAGAACCCTCCCCTGGTGGTGCCTAACCTTAAGACCCTCCTGGTGGTGCCTAACCCTAACCCCCCCCCCCCCGGTGGTGCCTAACCCTCCTTGGTGGTGCCTAACCCTAAGACCCCCCTGGTGGTGCCTAACCCTAAGACCCCCGGCCTAAGCCTAACCCCTCCCTGGTGGTGCCTAACCCTAAAACAGCTGCTGGTGATTACTATGACCTAGGTTCTCTCTACTCTCACACAGATCCCTCCCCTAACCCCTCCTGGTGGTGCCTAACACTAAGACCCCCCTGGTGGTGCCTACCCTAAGACCCCCAGGTGGTGCCTAATCCTAAGACTCCTCTGGTGGTGCCTAACCCTAACCCCCCTTTGTGGTGCCTAATCTCTCCCTGGTGGTGCCTAACCCTAAAATCCCCCCGGTGGTGCCTGACCCTAAGACCCCCCTGGTGATTACTATGAACTAACTTCTCCCTACTCTCAAACAGAACCCTCCCCTGGTGGTGCCTAACCCCAAGACCCCCCTTGGTGGTGCCTAACCTTAAGACCTTGTCTGGTGGTGCCTAACCCTAAATCTCCCCTGGTGGTGCCTGACTCTAAGACCCCCTGGTGATTACTATTACCTAACTTCTCCCTACTCTCAAACAGAACCCTCCCCTGGTGGTGCTTAACCCTAACCCCCACTGGTGGTGCCTAACCCTAAGACGCCCCTTGGTGGTGCCTAACCCTAACCCCCCTGGGTGGTGCCTAACCCTAAGACCCCATCTGGGGGTGCCTAACCCTAAGACCCCCCTGGTGATTACTATGACCTAACTTCTCCCTACTCTCACACAGAACCTTCCCATGGTGGTGCCTTACCCTAAGACCCCCATTTGTAGTGCCTAACCCTAAGACCCCCCCTGCTTGTGATGCCTAATCCTAACCCCCCAACCCCCCCCCCCCCGCTTTGCACCTCCGAATCAAAAATCTCAGCTATAAAAGGGCACCCTTTTGTAGCAGAATCAAAAACCTTATAGCCGAAACTCTTGTAGCCGAATCAAAAATATGGGCTACAACGGGGTGCCCTTTTGTGGTAGAATCAAAAACTTTGTAGCCGAATCAAAAATATGGGCTACAAAAGGGGCGCCCTTTTGTAGCAGAATTAAAATCCTTGTTGCCGAATCAAAAATATGGGCTACAAAGGGGCGCCCTTTTGTAGCAGAATCAAAAACCTTGTAGCCGACAATCTTGTAGCCGAATCAAAAATATGGGCTGCAAAGGGGCGCCCTTTTGTAGCAGAATCAAAAACCTTGTAGCCGAAACCCTTGCAGCCGAATCAAAAATATGGTCTACAAAGGGGTGCCCTTTTGTAACAGAATTAAAAACCATGTAGCCAAAAATCTCGTAGCCGAGTCAAAAATATGGGCTACTAAGGGGCGCCCATTTGTAGCTGAATCAGAAATATGGACTACAAATGGGAACCCTTTTGTAGCCAAATTGAAAACCTTGTAGCCAAAAGAAAACTCGGGAGCCCTTTTCACCACCTTGTAGCCCATATTTGAAGAAATAACATTGAAGTATATGGAGGAGCCCTTTTAATACAGATGACTGAAGAGCTCTTTTCAACCTATTCCGTCTTCTACTAGTCCTCTTTCTGACTGTAGCTGGTGCAATAGTTATCAGCTCAGTATTGGCTCAGTCAGTGTTTAACTCTTACTCAGATGTAGGACTAAAGTCTTCTCAAGAGGCAATATAACGTCAGGGGAACCCTTTTGTAGCCGAATCGAAAACCTTGTAGCCAAAAGAAAACTTGGGAGCCCTTTTCACCCCCTTGTAGCCCATATTTGAAGAAATAACATTGAAGTCTATGGAGGAGCCCTTTTAATACAGATGGCTGAGGAGCACTTTTCAAATGATTCTGTCTTCTACTAGCCCTCTTTCTGACTGTAACTGGTGCAATAGTTATCAGCTCAGTATTGGCTCAGTCAGTGTTTAACTCTTATTTAGATGTAGGAATAAAGTCTTCTCAAGAGGCAATATAACGTCAGACCTCAGGTTATGTGCTGGTTCCTTGCCAGTGTATACTAGTAGAGCTCAGTATACAGATACGTATTTGTATAAATCACAAGCCAAACTCTATATCATTCTTGTCCCATCTGCTGTTAAAAATAGATCCACTGAGGTTTGTCAAATCCTGGTAATTGTTGGTGTAGGAGGACCACTGGTGCCCTTCCATTTCTTTCTTGCCATCTGTCTGGCATCTCTTCACTCCAGCATTGGCAAGTATCTGAAGTCCAAAAGAGAGAGAAAGATACATGTCTTTGTGTAATAAATAAAAGTGACAACACACACAAAATTATTTACAACACTATTTCTTGCACAAAGGCATATAGCAATTCTTATTGGCACCCTTTGGTGGCCATCCAACAATCTCCCTGGAACACAGCTGTAAATTCACAATGCCCAGATGTATTGGTCCCTAGTCCTGCTTCAGTGACTGGTGACTGCATTCCTTCCTTCACATTTATATCTCTACTTCCCCTTATATCTTAAAAGAGCATTAAAGAGAGCCCGAGGTGGGCTAAAAAAAAAAAAAGTAGTCTACCTGATCCACAGGCCTGAGCGGATAATGATAAAAACCACCGCTCCCTGCCGCTCCTGTGGACTGCCGCTCCTGTGGGTTATGACGCTGCACTGAGAGTGAGAGATTGTGTTGTCTCTCATAGCGTGCAGGGAGGCGGGGTAGCAGCAGGGGGCGCGGCCAGAGAGAGAGAGCTGCCCAACGGCAGCTGAGGAAACCCAGTAAGAACTCCCCGGCGGGCATTTTAAACGGGGAATTCCTCTCCCATCTGTTTACCTCCGAGTTAGTGACAAATCTTGTCACTAAACTCGGGGGGCAAAAGCGCGGCGGTGGGGGGGGGCAGAGAACGGTGGTGTGTTGGCACAGAGCCATGTCATTAGGCAGAGAACATGGCTCTGTGTCCCATCTGCCCCCCGAAGATCCACCTGGGGTTCTCTTTAACAAACATTTATTGCAAATAAATAATCCTTGCTGACCTTTCTGTATATTAAAGCGTACCCAAACCAAACATTTTTTTCATTCAAAATATTTAGTTGCACCACTCTGACACATACAAAGATAAATAAACACTCCTTCAAGCCTATGAGCATTTTAGTGCACGCTTTTCACTAAGGGTTATACAGGTGGCAGCCATTAGCAGTTCCTCCTTTGCTGGACACCACCTACTCCACCAGTTTGCCGGATTCTGTGCCGGCAATATGAAAGGAAAGGAGGGGTTCTTCCAATAAATGTAAAATGTTTTATATTTGTCATCATGCAGCTGAAAAAAAGGCTGCTATTTATTATTATAATTTAGAAAATAGATGTTATTTCTGAAATCTTGTATTTTTAATTTGGGTCCACTTTAACTAAAAATAATGAAACCAAATTGGTTTAACCAATAATAAATGTAAAACAAAATCTATATATGAATATGTATGTATATGTGTATGTATGTATCACCTGAGTTAGGCAAAAAATATCTAAAGCTCACCATACAAACATCAGTTTAGATCTCCCAGATGGGCCCCACCAGCCAGCCATCATACCCCCGATGCGATGCCACGGACAAAGTGTAAACGGACCCTCAGACTGTGCAGGATTGTTAAAAATGTAGTATAATTTTTAATTTGGATTTGCCAATTCTGAACTGTTTGTACTCTATAGACATCCTCTGGGAAGATTTATGATGCTACACTGACATGTATTTAGAGGTATAGCTAGAGATTTATACTGTTAAGGCTGGGCAACAGGCAGGCATAGGAGAGATCAGTGTAAGGCAAAATTCCCAACGGCATAATCAAATGATAAACTTTCAGGCAAAGTGAATATAGATGTTAAAACCATCACAGTGAAAAGTCAAATTACTGACAATACAAGGGTGTCTAGTAAATGTAGGAATTGTATGTCACTGCAGTAACACTTTAAGTTGTGACTGAATTCAAATTTAACAAAAATACATCATTTGACATTTTTTTTAATTCACACACTATCTGTGTTTTTGGTTGCTTGTCTCCTGCGTTTTTAATGTAATGTAACCAGTTTGTGCTTTGATGTTGAAATGTCTGTGGCAGATGTCCCATTCTGTTGCGTATGTGTTACTCATGAAAATAATGGCAAATATGCTGAGACACGAGAGATCTGCCCATAATTACATATCATAATTATACTCCACTCTTACAATTACAGGATTTTATTTATGCACAATAAACTCTCCACCAAATTAATTTGCCTGGCAGAGTAGACGCAGACATGCATTAAGCCAATTAATCCACTTCTGTGTTTGTGGATTGTGTAAAAAAAAATAGAATTACTTATAGAAAACTCAAATGATTGAAAATAGCCTCTCTGGTATGCATGCCCATGAGCAGAATTTACTGTAAAGAACAAAGTTATATTAAAGCTACCCTCTGGGTAAACCAAAAAACTTTACATTCGAAGTCACTCAGAAAATACAATGTATGTGCTTTGGGGCTAAAATGTTTTATATCAGTTTGGTTCATTTGGTACAGCTGGCATGCTTATGTCCTTCGCAGATACCATATTAACCTCCTGAGCGGTATGCCCGACACTGTGTCGATCATACCGCTCGCTAGAATTACGAGTCCCCCAGGAAGATTCTAATAGATCCCCCACAAGTAGCCGACACACCCGATCGCCGCCGATCCCCCGATCCGGCTCCAGTGATCGGCGCCGCCTCCCCGCCCAGCTCCGGTCTCTCTGTAAGGGAGGATCGGGTCTGCGCATGACGTCATGACGTCATGTACGATCCTCCCCATAGAGAAGAGCAGAGCTGTGGGGGGAGGCTGCGCTGATCGCTGGATAGAGGCTGGGTAATGTATAATCGGGGGGATCGGAAGAAGTCGGAGGGTGCCGGCTACCTATGCTAGCTAGCCTAGTGCTAGCTAAAGCTTATGGGGACATTAAATCTAT
Source organism: Hyperolius riggenbachi (assembly GCF_040937935.1). Taxonomy (NCBI): domain Eukaryota; kingdom Metazoa; phylum Chordata; class Amphibia; order Anura; family Hyperoliidae; genus Hyperolius; species Hyperolius riggenbachi. Next base: position 341,178,718 of record NC_090650.1, on the reverse strand, counting down.
TATATTCTTCCTGGGGAATCTAAGCTGCAAAACCTTCCCTCACCTTCGTGCTCCCCTTCCTGCCTCTCCCCTCTGGTGTTTTCAAATGTCGGGCCGGCGGCTAAAGTGGGCGGAGACTTACCCCGTTCTTCCAGCTGCAAGGGATGCTCCGCGTGCGGCTAGAAGACCGGGCTAGCCGCACACAGAGCGGAGCGTCCCTTGCGGCTGGAACGCGGTAAGTCTCCGCCCACTTTAGCCGCCAGACCAACATTTGAAAACACCGGAGGGGAGAGGCAGGAAGGGGAGCACGAATGTGAGGGAAGGGGGGGAGACATCTGCCCTTCCCCGTTGTCCCCATAGCTCTCCTTCTTTGCGCTGCTCACCTCTTGCTGGGGGCACACCTGGCTACCTGGGCACATATACCCCTGCCTACATATACCGGGCACATATACCCCTGCCTACATATACTGGGCACATATTTCACTGGCTATATATACTGGGCACATATCCCACTGGCTATATATACTGGGCACATATCCCACTGGCTATATATACTGGGCACATATTCCACTGGCTATATATACTGGGCACATATCCCACTGGCTATATATACTGGGCACATATACCCCTGCCTATATATACTGGGCACATATACCGCTGGCTATATATACTGGGCACATATACCCCTGGCTATATATACTGGGCACACATACCCCTGTCTATATACTGGGCACATATACCTCTAGCTACATATACTGGGCACGTATACACCTGCCTACATATACTGGGGACATATACCCCTGGCTATATATACTGGGTACATATACCCCTGGCTATATATATACTGGGCACATATACCCCTGGCTACATATACTGGGCACATATACCCCTGGCTATATATATTGGGCACGTATACCCCTGGGTACATATACTGGGCACATATACCCCTGGCTACATATACTGGGACATATACTGGGGACATATACCCCTGGCTACATATACTGGGCACATATACCCCTGGCTACATATACTGGGGACTACTATACTCATGGCTACTTATACTGGGGACACCTATAGACCTGGCTACCTATGCTGGGGGTACCTATTTTGGGGGAACTACTGTCAGATTATCTGCATTTTTGTGGAACCGCTGTTATGTTGTGGAACGGCTGCTGCCAGATTACGTGTATTTTGGGGAACTGCTGCCAGATTGGGTATGTTTGAGGGACCACTACTGCCAGATTATATGTCTTTTGGGTGTTACGTGTGTTTTGGGTGATCCGCTGCCAGGTTTCGCGTATTTTGGGGAACTGCTTCCAAATTATGTGTATGTTGGGGGAACTGTTGCTGCCACATTGTCTATTTTGGGGGAACCACTTCCATATTATCTGTATTTTGGAGGAACTTCTACCAGATTATGTGTCTTTTTGGTCTAATGCTGTCAGATTACATCTATTTTTGGGGGATACACTACGGCAGAGCTCAAACTTAATCGGCAGATCTTTTACATTACTGCTAAGGTCATGTATATTTGGCCCCACTCAAGACCACGCCCACTTTATGCTTGACCATGCCCATTTTTGGCGCGCGACACAGGGGTTTTCCAAGTGAGTCCACTCACTTATTTTCCCAGGACTAGACCCCTGTTTCTCCTGACAGTAGAGGGGTGTACCTGGTTCCAACTGTTTTTTGACATTTCGGAGCTCATGGCATGGCTAGACATCTTCCGATTTTGAAGGGTATTAAGCTTGATATGTCTTTCATCTGCTGCACTAAGTTTCCTTGGCTGACCACTGTATCTACGATCCTCAACATTGCCTGTTTCTTTGTGCTTCTTCAAAAGAGCTTGAACCTTAGTCTGCTTTGAAATCTTTGTCTGGGAGAGACCTTGCTGATGCAGTATAACTACCTTGTGTTTTGTTGCTGTGCTCAATCTTGCCATAACATGAAACTGTCTTCCACAACCTCACCTTGGAAGCAGATATTGGCTGTTCCTGATCCAGTGTTAAGCCTCAAACGCAGCTTTTCGACTTCAGTTAATGACTGTGTTTCAACCTACGTGTGACATTGATGGTCATTAGCAATGTATTATTGGTTTGTCATACACCCAAGAGTTGATGCTGATTTGAACGCAAAATATAGTTACACCAAATATTGATTTGATTTCAATTTTACTTCTGTTTGCTCACTTTGCATTTTGTAAATTGATATCAATAAACAATCATTAGTTATCGTACAAAGTACACAGCGCTGGCAAAATTAGATCTAAACCAATGGTGGTGCGCGTTCTCACATCCAATATTAAAACCACAATATACAAACTAGATCGCGCTACTGCTTCAATAAGTCCTTGCTACCATATACATGAATCAAATGTCCATAACCTATCCGGTGCGGTTCCATATACTTCTTCAAGCTAGATCCTGGGTGTTCATTAATACTTGGCTTCTGTGCATATACACCTCCACCACACATTTAAGACTGGGCACTCACCCTTATCCACAGACCCTCTGCCAGATGGGTCTATTGCGCCTTGGGATACTCTTAGGCGATCCCCAGCCTTTGCGATCCACACTTGAATGGTAGAGCAACTTCCTCATAAAGCATGCACCTCAAAGTAAAGCACAAAGCCTCTCATAGCGGAAAACCGTTCAGTTTGTTTAATAAAAGTTAAAAATGCACACTCACATGTCCATAAGATAAAATAGCGCACAGAGTTTTTTGGATGGGCTCTCCCCCATATGGTGGCCGTCAGGAAGGGCTAGAGTTGAAACCGGATCGCAGAACGTCTTATCCCCCTCGCCGCTGGTCGACCACGCCAATGCACTTCCTCTCTGGTGTCCCCGGGGACACCAGAGAGGAAGTGCATTGGCGTGGTCGACCAGCGGCGAGGGGGATGAGACGTTCTGCGATCCGGTTTCAACTCTAGCCCTGCCTGACAGCCACCATATGGGGGAGAGAGAGCCCATCCAAAAACTCTGTGCGCTATTTTATCTTATGGACATGTGAGTGTGCATTTTTAACTTTTATTAAACAAACTGAACGGTTTTACGCTATGAGAGGCTTTGTGCTTTACTTTGAGGTGCATGCTTTATGAGGAAGTTGCTCTACCATTCAAGTGTGGATCGCAAAGGCTGGGGATCGCCTAAGAGTATTCCAAGGCGCAATAGACCCATCTGGCAGAGGGTCTGTGGATAAGGGTGAGTGCCCAGTCTTAAGGGTGTGGTGGAGGTGTATATGCACAGAAGCCAAGTATTAATGAACACCCAGGATCTAGCTTGAAGAAGTATATGGAACCGCACCGGATAGGTTATGGACATTTGATTCATGTATATGGTAGCAAGGACTTATTGAATCATTAGTTATATTTCTGAAAGTATTCTTTGTTTACAGCATTTTTTCACACCTGCCTAAAACTTTTGCACAGCACTGTATATTACTTCAATTATATATTTAGCTATTTGCATCTGAAATGTAGTTTTAATTGCCTTATCTATTTTGCGGTTTTTCTACAGCCTTATTGTACAGCCTTTATTATCTTACTTAGAGTAAGAGGTTTATGATGTTGTTATCTGTGCTCTCACACCTAACGATAATAACGCTGTCTTTGTTTGTCGCCATTTAACTGTGAATGCAAATGAAGCCATAGCAGTTTGCAGAATCTCTTGGGATGCCGTTTAGTATTCTGCCATAGCTTAATATTGACTTTGTTTTGTTTTCTTTTAATTCATTTTCTTTTTCTTGTTCTTTTATTAGGAAGCAATTTTCAGTTAATCAATTGGTGTCAAAAAATGTTAACAGTATTCTGCTTTAAGCATATGCTTTACCCTTTGTCATGCATTTATTTGTTTTTTTTTTTATTTACATAAAATGGTCCCTAAATTATTCTATATATAAAAGTTATACGTTGGAGTCAAAAAGTATTTACAGAGCTTTTGATTCTGGCCACTTATTGATTGAATTTAAATTTGGCTGTATTGCTGAAGTTCCACTTTTGCTGGGCAATAATGTTTTTTACGATGCAGTAGTGCTTGTGAGTGTATTTTATCATCTTACCTTGTTTTTAGGCAGAAGTTACTGTTGGGGGTTCCACACAGAAAATACTGCATGGTAGTGTCAGCTTTCAGCAGTAATTGCTTGGTCCTAGCCTAGGTGCACAAAAAGTCTTCCTTCGCAGTTCAACCACTTGTTCATGCTGTAGTTCAAATGAAAATTAAATTTTCAATAACATAAAATTAAAAAACAATACTTTTGTAGTACTAAATTATGGAAAATCTATGAGTGGGTACTCTTCTTCAAATATGCATCTAATAAAAATGTATACTATAGTACTTCAAGTACTCTAATACAGTAAACTACTTCAAACTGATTTTAAGCTATCTTGCATACTCCAAATAATATGGATGATAATAAAAAGTTACGCACCCCAACACTCAAGAAGGTCTAGGTAGTAGATTATAGAAGAACAGTCACAATCCTGAACCAGATCATTAAATCAAGTGTTAGTACATATTTATCCAATTGGTCTGGAGTGGGCACATCCTGGTTTTCAGTGAGGTGATCACATTGGTGGTTCTGACATACAGGTCTCCAGATCTTCAGTAAACACATACATGGCATGGATCAAGATAGTCTGTACCATAATAAAGAGTATTATGGTACTCAGGGCAAGAGAATGTACTAAGTCAAGAACAGGGATCAAGTTATTTTGTACAAATAACTTGTTCCTTTCTTCTAATTTTTGCCATGCCCAAATATTTAGCTTACATATCCATGACTCTTCAAACCTCAAAATCAAAATACACAATCAGTTTGTTGTAGGATGAGTGGCTTATGCTGCTGCATGTAGGATTATCAGTGATTTTACGGATAATTCTGATGTGTTTTGTGAATAGTAGTTCACTTCCTCAGTAAGCTGAGACAGTAAGGCAAGCACGGAAGTCAAAAACAAATTTGAGTTCCAGAACTATAGAACACGTAAGGCTTGCCTGGACACTGACATGTGAAATAAAAGATAACTATGGCTACTTATAGACAAGACAAATAAGATTTATATTGTGCTTTTCTCCTGGCGGACTCAAAGTGCCAGAGCTGCAGCTTCGAGGATGCTCTCTATAGACAGTAGCAGTGTTAGGGAGACTTGCCCAAGGTCTCCTACTGAACAGGTGCACTGCTGGCTTACCGATCAAAAAGAGCGAAGATTCAAACCCAGGTCTCCTGTGCCAGAGGCAAAGCCCTTAACCAGTACACTATCTATATAGTACTAAGGCTACTTAGCCTCTGTTTACTTTATTTTTCTGAATTAAGTCAAATGCATTGAAGTCAAATGCAGCAGGGTTATCTTGAAGAATAAAAAAAAGCTAATTAGTTTTGTCCCTTATCCCCATTAATATTTGCATTGTCGTTGGAACCCTTCTTGTGTAGGGTGAGACAGGACTCCGACATACGGGGTACAGTGGTTAAAGGGCCGGTTGAAGGAAAACTTTCCACTTAAGTGGCCAGGTGGGGCACTGGGGGTTACCTGGGGGTTAAAATAATGTTTAGCTTGAGAGAAGTGGTAACACATAATTATATCCCTATTCTCGAACAGGTGAAGCAGGATCTGGAGTCTTGGGATCAGCCAAATTTCTCATGGTTTGGCAGAGTCGCCATAATCAAAATCAACATTCTCCCTCGGCTGCTGTATGTGTTTCAGGTTCTACCTATACCAGTACCTGCTCTTTTTTTAGGGTGCTTTTAAGTACCATAAATAAATTTATAGGAAGGGCCAGAAAACGAGGGTAAGTTATAGATTGCAATCATCAGAAAGGAAAAAGGAGTGTTGGGGGTCCCGAATTCCAAATCCTATTATGAAGCGGCCAGTCTTGCCAAAATAGTTGACTGGCATAGGAATGCGGAAAAGAAGAGGTGGGTGGCTCTGGAGGAAATAGCGGGGCATTCCTTAAAAAAAATTACCCTGGCTTGCAGAGAAGAATAAAAGGAATCTACTTGGTATAGGAGCAGAAATGATAAAACACACAATGGGGATTTTTGATAAAAACAGGAAAAAAACAGAGATGTTTCCATGGCCAACACCTTTCATCCCAATATTAGGAAATATACATTTTCCCTTAGGTTTGAATCCACTGAGCTTACCCAATTGGAGGGGAGATAAAGAACTGAGAGCCCGAAATTTGGTGAGGAATGGATCCCTATACAAGACCTGAAGATGGAAGGGGCGAGGGGGAGATGGATAAATGGAGTCATGTTCAATTTTTTTTGAGGAGTTGTGGTACTAAGGAGGCTCTGAGTAGACAGCTTACACAATTTGAAGAGCTATGTATGGGAAGAGGCCAACATAGAAGAACACTCTCTAAAATATATGTATTGTTAAATGGAAAAGAAGATCCTACCACACCAATTCGGGCTAAATGGGAGAGGGATTTAGGAAGAACATTCTCAGCAGACCAATGGAGAAATGTATTGAAGATGGCGAGTAGATCATCTATATCGACCAGGGGACAGGAAGCAGGGTACAAGATCTTTGTTAGGTGGTATTATACACCAGATAGGCTGAGTAGGATGTACTCAGGTACCTCGGCGTTGTGTTGGAGGTGTGGGAAGGAGAGGGGAGACCTTATGCACATCTTCTGGAGATGTGAGGAAATACACAAGTTTTGGGTATTGGTTAGGTGGTATATGTATTTAATTACAGGGATAGACCCACCAGATGATCCCGCCTTTTTCCTGCTACACTGTAATGATTGGCCTGTGAGGAAATATGAGAAATCACTTATGAGATTTCTGGTTAACACAGTTAGAATCCTTGTGGCAAAGCACTGGAAGTCGACCCAGTCCCCCTCACTTTGGGAATGGTTTGGAGAAATAGAGCGGGTGGGGAAAATGGAGGAATTAACCAGCTATGTACATGGAAATAAGGAGCGTCATGAGGTGAGATGGAGACTATGGCATGAATTTCAAAACTCAAGGGAGTATGAAGGGGAGAAAAGGAAGGTAGAACAAAAGGGACCCTCTGACTCAGTGAAATAGCAGAGGATAAATAAGTGGACTAGATTGACCCTAGAGGGTGTGGAAGTATAGGAGATGAATGTATGGGGTTAGGAATGGGCTATGTATGAAAGGGGGAATGGGTCCTTTTTTTTTAATAAGAGCCTGTCTCTCTCTAATAGAAGGAAATAAGGGCTACTATGGTTGGTTAGGTAGAGATAAATTTTGAAGTAGAAGTATATGTATTTTAGTGATTATACAAATGTATAACATTTTGATGAAGAGTAGCTGTCATAAGTATTAGTATAGTTTCCTTCTAGAATTGGTGGTTGTAATATTAAGGTTCCTTATATGGTTGATGTATTTTTGTATTTTGGAAAAGGTGAAAATTGAAATTAAAGATAATTTGATAACACTGACACTTCCTAGTAAATTCAAAGGCAATGAGGACTATATTCTAAGCTTCCCTTCCACTGAGTCAGTGAACAGGGATTAAGTTATTTTGTACAAATAACTTGTTCCTTCTAATTATCGCCATGCCCATATATTTAGCCTACATATCCATGACTCTTCAAACCTCAAAATCAAAATACACAATCAGTTTGTTGTAGGATGAGTGGCATGTAGGATTATGAGTGATTTTATGGATAATTCTGATGTGTTTTGTGAATAGTAACAACTTCCTCAGAAAGCTGACAGTAAGGCAAGCACGGAAGTTAAAACCAAATTTAAGCACCATAAAACACGTAAGGCTTGCCTAGACACTGACATGTGAAATAAAAGATAAATATGGCTACTTATAGACAATCACAAACATTGGTCCGCACAACAGCCGGGGGCCCCAGGTCTCTCTCACTAGCTGGGGCCCCCAAACCACCATGCGATACCTAGAGGGAGGTGTGGGCAAGTCCCAGACCTCTCACCTCCAGGAAATTCACCCCCACCACCTCTAGACTGAATGCTAACTGCAACAAACACAATTGCTAACTCCCAGCTAAAGCAATCTCCTGCCTATATCTGGTCACCAGACGCTAGTCAGCCAATCAGGTGTACTGTTATACACCCTTTGCCTGCTGTACCAAATCTATAGGAATTGCATAAATTAGCATTCAGGTGGGAGGCTTCAATTGGATGCAATCGTAGATTGCATTGTTTACAGGGGCGCCACGTGTAGGCACATCTCCCACACGGTCCCCTCCCTAACCACTCACCTGTCAACTGCATCCTGGAAGCTGCAAAAAAGATGTTTGGTGCAAGACAAGACAAATAACATTTATATCGTGCTTTTCTCCTGGCGGACTCAAAGTGCCAGAGCTGCAGCTTCGAGGACGCCTTCTATAGACAGTAGCAGTGTTAAGGAGACTTGCCCAAGGTCTCCTACTGAATAGGTGCACTGCTGGCTTACCGATCAGAAAGAGCAGAGATTCAAATCCAGGTCTCCTGTGCCAGAGGCAGAACCCTTAAAGCGGACCCAAACCAAACATTTTTTTTCAATTCAAAATATTTAGTTGCACCACTCTGACACATACAAAGGTAAATAAACACTCCTTCAAGCCTATGAGCATTTCAGTGCATTCTTTTCACCCTTTTCTTTCCATAACTAGGGTTATACAGGTGGCAGCCATTAGCAATTCCTCCTTTGCCAGACACCACCTACTACACCAGTTTGCCGGATTCTGTCCCAGCAATATGAAAGGAAGGGAGGGGTTCCTCCAGTAAATGTAAAATATTTTATATTTGTCATCATGCAGCTGAAAAAAGGCTGCTATTTATTATTATAATTTAGAAAATAGATTTTATTTCTGAAATCTTGTATTTTTAATTTGGGTCCACTTTAACCAGTACACTATCTATATAGTACTAAGCCTACTAAGCCTACATAGCCTCTGTTCACTTTATTTTTCTGCATTAAAAGAGTTAAGCTGGCCATACACTGGCCCGATTTGCCGCCGATTCGACAGCAGATTCGATCACTGGGATCGAATCTGCTGCCAATCGTTTGCGCTAAACGCACCCGCCGATCCGATTTCCTCCCGAAATCGGATCGGTCCGTCGATCGCGCCGTGCGGGTTACTTCCATCGATCGCCCGCGGGTAGGGAGCGCGTCGCTAGCCGCGGCCGATCCGATACAGTTATACATTACCTGACGCTGGCTCCCGGACATCTTCTCCGCATCTTCTCCGCGCTTCTCTCTTGCTTCCATCCCAGCGTACATTAACTTCCTGTGTCACTCCAGTGACCAGGAAGTTCAAATAGAAGGCGCTCTATTTGAACTTCCTGGTAACGGAGTGACACAGTGTACGCTGGGATGCGGTGCGGGGTGCAGCGTGGAGAAGAGGACCCGGAGCCAGCTTCAGGTAATGTCTGCAGGGGGGGGGGGACAGGCGGCAGCGGCGGCTCAGTAGATTGTGATCGGTTTCAGGCTGAAATTGATTCACAATCTGTTTGCAGTAAAGGCAGCCATACGATCCCTCTCTGATCAGATTCGATCAGATAGGAATCTGACAGCTGGTCGATCTAATGGCAAATCGACCAGTGTATGGCTACCTTTAATGTGGCAGTGTTATCTTAACTGTATGCAAATGAAGTCAAATGCAGCATGGTTACCTTGAAGAATAAACAAGCTAATTAGTTTTATCTGGTTGAAAAAACATTGTTGATAATAAACAAGATTAAGTATAAATACTCATTGTAGTCAATTGAGTGTGCTAGATTGTCCTTCACATTGAAATAGCTGCTCTTCATACTTTAAGGAGCAATTATAATATAGATTCTAAGATACTGAATCTTAATTTGCTCTTACTGTAAGTGTAAAGGCCCATACACACGTCCGTTTTTTGCGAACGACGGGTCATTTGAATGACCCGTCGTTCAGTCGTTCGCCCGCTAAATCGGGCGTGTGTACAGACTGTCGTTCGCATGATAAGAGTGAGTTTGAGCGATCCGCCCGGCGGATCGCTCAAACTCACTCTTATCACGCGAACGACAGTCTGTATACACGCCCGATTTAGCGGGGGAACGACTGAACGACGGGTAGTTCAAGTCGTTCAGGACTCAGCCTTTCCCCCCTTAAGGACCAGCGCTATTTTAGAAGATCTGTGCTGGGTGGGCTCTACAGCCCCCAGCACAGATCAAATAGCAGGCAGAGCGACCAGATCGCCCCCCTTTTTTCCCCACTAGGGGGATGATGTGCTGGGGGGTCTGATCGCTCCTGCCTGCGTGTGGCTGGCGGGGGGGGGGGGGGGCCATCTCTAATCCCCCTTCACCGCAGGATTCCCCCTCTCCCTCTCCTCCCTCCCTGCCCCATAGATCGGAGGCTGCACAGGAACGGATCTGTCCCGCCGCCCGCCGCTAGCCCCCCGATCAGTGAATGGGAATATAATTCCCATTCACCGATCTAACTTCCCCTCAGAAATATATTTCTGCCCCCAGGAAATTTCTCCCCAGCATTTTAGTTCCTGGATGCGAGATCGTTCGCATCCAGGACTTTTTTCACTGTGGCCATCTTGTGGCCAAATAGTAAACTGCACCCACATACATTTTTAATAAAAAAAAAATATTATTTTACATTTAAAATTAGCAGTTTCCCTCTCACACCAAAAATTACCCACATACATTTTTTTTTATAAAAAAAAAAAAAAAATACAATAAAAAAAAAACAAAAACAACATAAATAGTTACCCAAGGGTCTGAACTTTTTAAATATGCATGTCAAGAGAATATGTTATTATATTGTTTAAAATTATAAGCTTATAAATAGTGATGGACGCAAATTGAAAAAATGCACCTTTATTTCTAAATAAAATATCGGCACCATAAATTGTGATACGGACATCGTTTAAATGGTGTAATAACCGGGACAGATGGGCATATAAAATACATGAGTTTTAATTACGGTAGCTTATATTAATTTCAAACTATAATGGCCAAAAACTGAGAAATAATGCATTTTTTCATTTCTTTCTTAATCTTCCTGTTAAAATGGATTTAGAAAAAAATAATTCTTAGCAAAATGTAGCACCCAAAGAAAGCCTAATTAGTAGCGGAAAAAACAAGATATAGATTAATTCATTGTGATAAGTAGCAATAAAGTTATAGGCGAATGAATGGGAGGTGAACGTTGCTCGGATTCATGAGATTTTCGGCACTGCGGTGCTGAACCGGTTAAAGGAAATGTAGAGTGGAAACAGTATAGTAAGAATAATAAAAAGGGGCTTTTTGTGTAAATGCACACATTACTTTATATGTCTTTTTTTTTCAACTCACCTCCAACACATGGACCCAACTAAGTATAATGGGCTTCATCAGTACCCTACTTGATGTTAACATTAACTGATACCGTATTTTTCGGACTATAAGACGCTCCGGACTATAAGACGCACCAAGGTTTAGAGGTCAAAAACCAGGAAAAATAAAAATATGCTAAACCTGGTGCATCTATAGTACAGGGGCGTTTTGTAGACATTTTTTCCCCAAGCTCCCTCTGTCCAAGCTACAATAACCCCTGCTGTCCCCACTAGCTAGACTAAATACCCTACACTAACCCCTGATGCCCCCACCAGTTACTAAACTACACTATGCCAGTATCACTACACTACATTAAACTAACCCCTGCTCCCCTCCCCCAGTAACACAACACTTGACTAACTCCAGCTTCCCCCACAAGTAACACTACAATACATTAAACTAACTCTTGCTTCTCCCACCAGTAAAAACGAACTAAACATTAAATCGTAAGGGTGGATGATCTCACCTATCCAGATGTCCATGTGGGAATCAGTGCTGTCTGTGTCCTCCTCCAGCTGCTGAGGCGATCCTGATGGGTTGTGCATCTGGGTGCAGGCCACTCCACAGCAGGGCAGAAGTGTGATCATGGGCCTGGCATCCTCTACTTTAATTCCCAGTACTTGCTGCAGGGGAAGCCTCAGTGCGATCCTGGCATCTTCTTCATTAACCCCCGGTACAGTACTTGCGGCGGTGGGGGCAGCCTCAGCCTGATCTCTGCATCTTTTCCCCTAACCCCCGGCACTTGTATCAGACAGCTCAAGTGCGATCTCGACACGTGGCCCCTTAACCGCAGTTACTTGCGGCGGTGGGGGCATCCTCAGCGCAATGTAGCAACTTGCCTCTTAACCCCGGCACTTGCAGCACTTGTATCACGCAGGCTGCTCCAGAGCGATCTCCACATGTGGCCCCTTAACCGCCGTTACTTGCGGTGGTGGGGGCATCCTCAGCGCGATGTAGCAACTTGTTTTCTTAACCCCCGGCACTTGCAGCAAGCATCCTCAGCTTGATCGGGCATCTCCCCTCTTAATGGTAGTGCGGTGGGCATAAGAGCGGCAATCCCAGCGCTAGCCGCAGCCACTTTCAGTCCCGATGCCGGTGTACTTCCTTTGTTTACCGGCGCCCCCCTTATGACGTAAGACGCTAGTACCGGAAGTACACAGGCATCGGGACTGAAAGTGGCTGCGGCTAGCGCTGGGATTGCCGCTCTTATGCCCACCGCACTACCAATAAGAGGGGAGATGCCCGATCAAGCTGAGGATGCTTGCTGCAAGTGCCGAGGGTTAAGAAAGCAAGTTGCTACATCGCGCTGAGGATGCCCCCACCACCGCAAGTAACGGCGGTTAAGTGGCCACGTGTCGAGATCGCACTTGAGCTGTCTGATACAAGTGCCGGGGGTTAGGGGAAAAGATGCAGAAATCAGGCTGAGGCTGCCCCCACCGCCGCAAGTACTGTACCGGGGGTTAATGAAGAAGATGCCAGGATCGCAGGTAGCAGGGATTAAGAGCGGAGATGCCGGGAGGATCAGCTGGAGGAGGAGGAAACAGCGCACGGAATGGTAAGACCTTCCGCTGCGCTATGTCTATCAGCTTCAAAGGGGCACATTCGGACTATAAGACGCAGTGACTTTTCCCCCCCTCTTTTGGGGGAGAAAAAGTGCGTCTTATAGTCCGAAAAATACGGTACTTTATGTTAACATTAATTAAAATGCTTTTTTCAGCTTTGTTTATATATGATTTCTTAATCTAAAATTTATAATAATGGAATGACGAGCCCAGCTTAGGTACCACAGGTGAGAAACTAGGTTCTACTACAGTCTAATCTAATACAGTGGAACCTTGGTTTGCGAGCTTAATTCATTCTGGAAAAATGCTTGTAATTCAAAGCACTCTTATATTAAAGCAAATTTCCCCACAAAAATGCATGGAAACCCATTTGATTCGCTCCACAATCCAAAAACAGTTATAGTAAAATAATATTAAAGAGACTCTGTAACAAAAATTTGAGCCTTATTTCTTCTATCCTGTAAGTTCCTATACCTGTTCTAATGTGCTCAGGCATACTGCAGCCTTTTCTAGTTGCACGGTCTCTGTAATAAATCTTATCTTATTTCCTCTGTCGGCTCTGTCGGGCTCAGGCTGGAATGTGTGGAATGTGCAGCACTGCTTGTGATAGGCAGAAGCTTTACACACCCTCTCCAAGCTCTCCTCTCAGCCTATCACACTCTGGTTAGCAGCCATGTCTTTTGTTTGTAAACACTGCTTAAAACTGGCAATTACAAGCCAGGATTGCAGCAGGGAGTGGCAGAAACAGCACAGAGGGGCCCAGGACCCAGGAGAACATAATGAACAGAATGGTATGCTTTTTATTGTAAGAATTTTAGAGTACAGATTCTCTTTAAATAAAAATCTAAACAAGACTTCCACTATAACTAACAGAATCATTGCCATCTGTTGGTCTGCGCATGCGCGGGTTTTCCGCGCATGGGCAGACCTGTCACGCCGGCCGGCGTGATGACGCATTGCATCGTTAATCAGGAAGAGCCGGCCGACACCAGGCCCGGATGTCGCCGGGTGACGAACGGGGGGGGGGGGGGGGGCGGCGGAGGCTGAAGGAGATGAGCCAGGAGGACACCGCGGGACCTCGCCACCTACCCTGTGCTGAAAGAAGCCCCAGGTAAGTGTATTATTTTACATTTGGGCACTCCTCGGAGTCCCTTTAAACAATGACAGTTGCTTTTGAGGATTTCATGGAAATGTGACTTTGCACAGTCTCTACACTCAGATTAAGTACAATTAAGTACAATCCTGCAGCGCCAAAGGGAGAAGAGCTATCAGCTCATTTGTGATGACTTGATGCACGAATACATTTTTTTTTGCTTGTATATCAAGATGTTGCTTGTATATCAAGTTTAAATTTCACAACATTTTTTTATTGTATTGCAAAGCACTCTAACCAAGTTACTCTCAATCCAAGGTTTTACTGTACTCTATAGGGATATTTGAGCAAAGAGGATAATCACAAAATTTCCACTCTAGTTTCTGATAGACAAGGTAGATAGGTACTAATATGCCTCATGCATCTGCAGTGGTGTTTTAATTAGCCTACAGTGTTAAAAATAGGATAATGATGTGTGTAATAGACTCCCTGGAAAGCACTATACAATTTCCCTTGCAGGTTCCACTATGTAGGACATAAAAAAGGCCTTTAGGAAAATGATGTTTGAACATTCCTATTTTATGAATCACTCGGTGCCAGCAAACTTTCATAGTTTGTACTAGCACATAATGCATTTTAGACTGCTGAGTTTTTGTGGCATATAACTAATGCAAATTGGAGGTGTAATAGTAGGATAGAGGATAAATAATAAGATAAGGGAGTTTTGTAAATGTAAAACTAGATGTGTTTTTCGATTAGACATGATTTTTCTTTTTAATATATATTTTGATATTTTATTGTTGGTTAATACATTTTATATTAATTTTATTTATGTGAATTATATTAGATTTGCATATGTTCTGCTTTGTAAGCAATAGGCTCCACCCCCATAATCAATCATACATATCTTAACTTTTTTAATCATTGAAGGGGAACATTGATTGCTGTGTAAGCTTAACCATGTCCCCTCCACTGATTGAACGCTTACTGGGCCAGATTTATCAAAGCATTACCAACAGTTTTTTTTCTTCTTAAAGTGGATCCGAGATACACTTTTACTCATTGCATAGTTGTGTTCCTTTCATATAGGTTATAGGGCATTCCCAAGCCAAGTACTTTTTTGTTTTGTTTTAATACTCTAATTCCCTATAAACTAAACAAGCCTCGCCCACAGCTCCTTTTGTGCCTTGGCACTGTAGCAAGGGCTTATGGGAGCTCAGTCTGGGCAGGAGAAGGAGGAGGAGCCATTGATTTCAGAGGCAGATGGGAGGAGGAGAGGGGGCTGAATTTACACAAAAGCAAGCTGATAGCATCTCCAGCTCTCAGCCTGTGACAATGTGACAAACAGAACATGGATGCCCTCATTGTATCACAGGAATAAATAATCATACACATGTGAAGCTGTTTGCAGATAGATATGCTGTGTAAACTATCTAAACTTTAGATAAGATATATAGACAAGTTACTTGTTATAGTTAGTTTTCCATCTCGGATCCGCTTTAAATAGTTCTAACCAGCAGGGGGAACTGTTCTGTATGGTAATAAGAAAATTCTTAATTCCTACTTTACCACTTCGGTACTAGCAGCCTCTGCCCCCTTAAGGACCAGAGGCTGCTGGTACACTAAAACGCCGCTTCACGCTGTTCTGTCCCTGCCGCAGGCTCCACTCTCTGCCGTCTCAATGACGGCAGAGCACTGTGCGCCGGTCAGTAGCCGCTTTCATTGGCTCCTGACCCTGTTAATCACTGTAAGCCAATAGGGGCCAGGAGCCAATGAAACCTGCACACAGTGCTCTGCCATCATGCCATCATAGAGACGGCAGGGTGAGCGAATTGTGGCGGGGTCAAAGCGGCGAGATCGGCAATAATGGCGGGGATGCACGGTTAATGGGATGTTGAACCTACGTCTAGACAGGGCCGCAGCGCCACCTGCTGGACGTACATTCAACCTACGTCGGTCCGGATCCGGTTAATAGTGGCAGTTTAGCATGAATTTCTAGAACTGCACTACAGTTAAGAAAAATTCAAATTAATTCCTAATCTTCTGCAGATTAAGAAGTGCTTAATAACACTTCTACGGGTGGTGCAGTGAAGGCTAGACATGATTTGTGAAGTGCTCCTCCCCTCTGCTTAATCCTGTGAAGCTGTTATGTGCTTAACATTTCCAGTGCTGGACATTGATGCAATACATTAGATATATTGGTTACCTCAGCAACAGCAATCTCCCTCACACACTGCACTGTCTGAGACCCCTTCCTAACTCCTATTTAAAAAAAAAACAGTTTAAAAGGGAAACTGCACTATTTGGTGATTTCTTAATATATTTTCTCTATATGGGCAATGCATTAAAAAATTATCAACATGTTGTATTCCTATGCGAATCTACATGTATGAAAATAGACACCCTATTTGATATTAAGTTTTCTCTGGAACTGTTTTTTTGTTTTGTTTTGTTTTGTTTTGTTTTGTGGTTCCATGCATGTTCATTCACCATACGCATGAGGAGAATGGACACATGATTCAATATAGACCATGCACATCAATTCTTCCAGAATGGGGACATACATTTGTGCAAACCACACTATGAATTTTACAGACTACAAACACATAAATTCTCACAGACCACACACATACATTTGGACAGACCACACACATACATTTGGACAGACCACACACATACATTTGGACAGACCACACACACATACATTTGGACAGACCACGCACATACATTTGGACAGACCACACACATACATTTGGACAGACCACACACACATTTTCACACTTGTCACGTAAACATGTATCACTTAAACATATAATGCCTGAACAGCCCATTGATGCACAAATGCCAAAATGTTTATATTTTCACAAAAATACATGCAAAAAGAATGCTGCCATTTTCACTCATCACTAATCTCTGATCAATGATCTATGAAGTATGGCCATGGCCACTCTTATTTGTATTTATTATGGCCATAGCTTTCATACCAGTGGCCAAATTTACCATATATGCATGACTCATCCCCTGAAGCATTTTCCTGTTAATAAGTTCTTTATGTGTTGAAAAAGGGAAGGGCCCGTATTAATTGTCTGTATATTTTATAACTGTAATAGAAACTTCCATAGATGAGTTTGATGGCTTCCCTTCAAGAGGGGTTCATCTCAATCTATCCATTGTTTATTTCAGAGCTCAAAGTCTCCCATTGCACTATGTACAGGAGATTGGTATTTTCCAGAGGTTGCTTATTAAAATTAAATAATCTCCTAACATATAGGGTTATTCATGCACATAACCACACACTGGCTGATCTTGAGTTGCTTCTTTTACCGAGTCATTCATTTTATATGATAGAAATTTTGCAAGGCCATAAACTATTCAGTAGTGTTTGTTAAAGGAACGCTATTGATTAGCATGTTTTTTTTTTTTAATTGAGATAGGAATTGTATGGGAAGTGCTGCTAAGTACTGGTGTATACATTTCACTGGCAACCTCTTAGTTTACTGCTCTCAAAATGCTTTCACACTTTACTGACGCCAAAATTGACATCAGAATGAGCCATGAGGGGAGGGGGAATTCCCCTCATACTTCATCTGTTAAACCTGTGTGTGTGTGAGAGAAAGCTCTCAGCAGCTGCTGTGTCCTGTCTCTCTGACTGAAGTGTCCGAAGAGAGCAGAGGAAATGTAACTTGTTATAAACATTTGTAATGGTCTGTGACACCACGGCTTTTCATACTTTTTTTGCTTTCAGAGAAAAAGACTCTGTAGTCTGATATGCAACACTGTGCTGTGCAATGAAGCAGACACCCCTTCTGCAATTGATTTGTTCCAAATAAAGCTAAATCCTATACTCAATAAATTAACCTCCTGAGGACCGCAGTGTTAAACCCCCCTAAAGACCAGGCCAATTTTCACTAAATTCACCACTGCAGCTTTAAGGCCAAGCTGCAGGGCCGCACAACACAGCACAGAAATGATTCCCCCTTTTCTCCCCACCAACAGAGCTCTCTGTTGGTGGGGTCTGATTGCCCCTCATTGTTTATTTTTTTTTTGTATAAATATTTATGTTAATTTTTTTTATATATACATTTATTATTTATTTATTCCCCCCCCCCTGAAAACCCTTCCTCCCCCCCAGCCAGCCAATGACACGATCGGCTGTAATAGGCTTCAGCCTATGACAGCCCATTGCTCTCCTGTGTGCCAGGGGGACAGCCGTGTCACACGGCTGTCCCCAGTACAGCGCTGCTGCAGATCGCAGGACTTGACGCGTTAGGCGGTACTCGGGCTGCCACCGCGGTCACGCCCATTGGCATGATGCGGTCGTTAGGTAGTTAAAGCTGTTGCCTGTGATATTTAACATGAAAAGTAGGAACATTTTACACTGCTACTGCTACACTGCTATTGCTATTTATACAGTACATTGTCATTTTAGAACACTTGGTTTGATAGTGATCCTTTAAGCTTTAAAATGTGCCCATTGTATGTATGCACAGATGCACCTGTGGGCGGTGGTTTACTGTGGAGGTTATGGTGTGCGCACACAGCTGCAGATGCATCCGTGCATACTTAAGTATGCACGAGAACACCTGTTAGTGGTGGCTTAGTGTGGGCAAACACAATTGTGGGTGGCAGCAACTTAGTGTGGGAGGGCAGCATAGTGCAGCGTCCAATTCTTTTGAGAATCGAAGGTTTCCTACTTTTAAATAAATGAGAATATTTCCCTTCAGAATATAGTCATCTTAATGGGAATAATATCTTAATTTTTTTTTTTTAGTATAACATTGGTAAATGTGACCGATATTTTACTACAACTAAACCTTACACTATTCTCACACAGAGCCCACCCCCCTCCGATACCTGAGTTTAACCTCTTGACGACCAGCTAACGCCGATTGGCGTAAACTGGTCGTCTGCAGGTTACCATGGAAACGGCCGCTCGATCGAGCAGCCTTTCCATGTCAGTTCACGGAGGGTGTCTCCGTGAACAGCCGGAGAGCCACCGATCGCGGCTCGCCGGCAAAATGTAAACAGGCGGGGAAGAAATCCCCGCTGTTTACATCATACGGCGCTGCTGTGCAGCAGCGCCGTAAGGCAGATCGGCGATCCCCGGCCTCTGATTGGCCGGGGATCGCCGGCATATGATAGGCTGAAGCCTATCCTTCAATGCGCAGGATGGAAATCCGTCCTGCGCAGCTCACAGGGGGAGGGAGAGGGAGGGAGCGGCGAGACGGCGGAGAACGCTGCGGAGGGGGGCTTTGAAGAGCCCCCCGCTAAGCAAATGCAGCTGGCGGCGATCAGACCCCTCCCCCCAGCAGGACATCCCCCTAGTGGGGAAAAAAGGGGGGTAGTCTGATCGCCCTGCTGCACTCCTGATCGGTGCTGCGGGCTGTAGAGCCCACGCAGCACTGATCATTGAAAAATCCCCTGGTCGGCAAGTGGTTAAAACTCCCCTTCCTGACACCTAACCCTAAAATCCCCCTTCCTGATGCCTAACCTTAAAACCCCACTTCCTAATCTTAAACTGTTCAAAATTATAAGTTTCAAAATGAGAATTTTTTTTTTAAACTTTGTAAATATAAAAGAAAAAAAAAGAAAAAAAATAATTCAAAGACTATAACTTTCTAATTTTCAAAACAATAAAATATTCAAAATCTATAATGTTCTTAAGTATGGTTCTGATCCAGTTCTGAATCATGCCTGAAGAAGAAACTTAAAGTTTCAAAAGCTTGCAAAGAAATCTAATACAGTTAGTCATTAAAGGTATCACCTAAACAACTTTTAATGTTCTGTCTTCAGATTCTCTCCATGACTAATACCAGACCGCACGCAACTGGTTCTAATGTTCTCAAAATGATAAATATTTCAAAAACTATAACAATCTAATTTTCAAAACGATATTTGACGGGCCCCTAAATGTCTGCTTTCAGTGCTCTACATCCGATATTTGCATCAGCAGCGCGCCTTTGGCCGCGCCCAAATTGTCCATTAGCCAAGGGCGCTTAAATTTCAGGCTCCCGAGTTTACTGTGGATGGCATAGCATCTCAAGTTGATTTCATGCCCTTTAAACAGCAATAATTTAGTTAATTATTTGAATAAACAAGATAAATAGAGGCGCCAAAACAGAATAAAATTGGTTAAAAACCGTCTAAAAATGGGGGAATGGGTGGATCCACTTCCCTCAATGAAAATGACCAGGCTAAATCCAGCCGTAAATAATGCAAAAATTATTTATTCACAAGATTAGTCTCCCAATACAGTGCAACGCGTTTCACGGGTGAACATCCCGCTTCATCAGGCAATTGAAATAGGAGAGCACAAATGTGGGTCAGTAGAAAGCTAGAGCGCCTCTGTAGACAGTTAGTTAATTATTTGACTGACATTTTTGTTCTGCAAACCAGAAGATTGTTGTCCTTGGCTCTGAATAGCTATTTCATACAGTTCCAGGAAGACGTAGTACTGCTGCATTGTTATTTTTCATAAGCTGAAATCTTGAAAACTAGTTTTATAGTCTTACACAAATATGGCCTTGCTTGTAGCAGTGACCAAGGTGACTATGTATGTATAATCACTTTGTTGTAAGTAACAGAGCTGTTGTAGTATGTGTAGGTAGCAATTGAATTGATCTCATGGCTTGTGTCACTGGATGTGCAGGCTTTTCATTGGGCTAAACAATCATAGTTACATTTCCTGCATTTAAATCAATAATAAAAATAAAAACACACACAAACACAGGCCGACTGGTACACAAAAGGTACAAGGTGAATAAAGTTTAGGCAGTTATAAATTCTGAGGCACAAGAAAAATAGTTGCTGACAACTTAGATGGTAAGCAATCGAGAACATGTTGCCTGTTTTACCCTTGTTATGCTGGGGGAAAAAATTCATCTTGGATGCATCAATGTGTTGCAGACATTCCTGTCTTCATTTGGACTACTCATATATGATTGGTACGAATCTTGCACCATATTCTCGGAAGGCATTTATGTTGATTGCAGTGGAGCAGGGCCGGCCCGCTCATGAGGCGGGGTGAAACTTTTGCCTCAGGCGGCACATTTTTAGGGGCGGCATCCGCCCGTCAGTGGGTGCGGGGAGCCGGCCGCCGAGCTGGAGGGGTAGCGGGCAGGACAGGGGTATTGGGCCTAGCGGTGGGGAGGGGGGGTCGGACCCCCCCCCCTCCCTGGTCTGGGTCCCCCGGCCTCCGCTCCCATCCAGCCTTAAATAGATCAGAAGCGCTACTCGTAAGAGGCAGTGGGCAGGGATGACTCACCTCTTCCTCGACCCAGCGTGCGCTCCACTGACGTCACTTCCTGCAACTCTGCCCACTGTATTGTAAGTGGTCGGCGTTGCAGGAAGTGACGTCAGTGGAGCGCACGCTGGATCGAGCGAGGAAGAGGTGAGTCCTCCCCGCCCACTGCCTCTTACGAGGGGGGGGGGGGGGCGGCAGCAATAATTTTTTCAAAATTTTCCTCAGGCGGCAAAAAGTCTAGGGCCGGCCCTGCAGTGGAGATGTTCTTCTTTTGACCACTTGTGTGTTATCTTCCATTCTTAACTCACACTCTAAAATCACATGGGACTTGATTGATTTGTGTAGGTATTATTATAGCTTAGCTTTGTTTAAAGCAAACCCATGGCGAAAATTGGGTAAAATCCCTCAGAGGTTCCCACACTGTCCTCGGGTCCTTAGAGAGCAGAACCTCCGGCGGTGAAACACATAAAGGTATTCCTGGGTTCCTGCCTGCCGCTGCTGCCAACTATTTAATGCTAGAGGGGGAGCGCTGAAGGGGGTAGTGGCCCCTCTCTCCACAGATATAGGTGGCTTTGCTCTCCCCTCATGCTGTGACCCCTCCTGCCCCCCAAAACCAACCTGAGTGAGCCCCAGGGGGAGGGGATCCACATTTTCGCAGGGGGGGCCTGTGATTTCTAGCTATGCCCCTGAATCCTGCTATAGCCAGCTGCGAATGCAATTGAACACCTCAAACACTTGATAACTTACTAACCTTTTGTGTATTACCTTTAGTCTAGTCACAAGCCATTAGCAGTGGCTGGATAGTGGTTAAGGGCTCTGCCTCTGACACAGGAGACCTGGGTTCGAATCTTGGCTCTGCCTGTTCAGTAAACCAGCACTTATTCAGTAGGAAACTCCCTAACGCTGCTACCGCCTATAGAGTGCATCCTAGTAACTGTTTATATAAATATTCTGTGTCTGTCTGTCTGACTAGCGTCCTCAATAGTAGGATGTGCATTGAAGATCTTGCAAATAAACATGCTGTGAAATAGCAGGGACTGCCAGATCACACCAGCCCAGCCACAGCTGGCTGTAGAATCCAGATGGTTCATTCTCATGCATGATCTTGGTATGGTCCTTAGTATGGCTCATAAGCTTGTCCTGAAAATATTTGTAGAAAAAAATAATACAGAAGATACAAAATTATTGTGATGAAGCAAGACATGTGTTTATCAAAGTATTTGTAATTACCTTACATTTGGAATTCTGACTATAAACTAAGAGCACAACCTGAATTAAAAATATACAGTTGTAATCACACAAAAATACCTGTAGTTGGGAGAACTATTAGCAAATATGGCATGCCATCCAGATCACTAGAAAAAAGGGTGTGCAGAAAAAAGGGCGCGGCTGGATAACAAATTGGCGCAGGTGAATAACAAAATCTCAATAACGATAAACATCGTTAATGAAATTGGTTAACAATAAATACCATTTTAAAACAGACGGGAAATCAAAATGAAAAGATATTCACTTTAAAAACCGTTACATAATTCAAAAATACAGCTTAACCCAACCCTACTCTCACGCAGAACCCTCCCCTGGTGGTGCCTACACTTAACCACCCCTCTGGTTGTGCCTAATCCTAATGACCCCCAGGTGGTGCCTAACCCTAACCACCGCCCCTGGCGGTTCCTAACCTTAACCACCCCTCTTGTGGTGCCTAACCTTAACCCAGTGGTGCCTAAAAGTGATGGGCCGAACCTCCGATTTTAGGTTCGCGAACCGGGTTCGCTAACTTCCGTGGAAGGTTCGGTTCGCGAAAAAGTTCACGAACCGCAATAGACTTCAATGGGGAGGCAAACTTTGAAAAATAGAAAAAATTATGCTGGCCACAAAAGTGATGGAAAAGATGTTTCAAGAGGTTTAACACCTGGAGGGGGGCATGGCGGAGTGGGATACATGCCAAAAGTCCCGGGGAAAAATCTGGATGTGATGCAAAACAGCGTTTTAAGGGCAGAAATCACATTGAATGCTAAATTGCAGGCCTAACGTGCTTTAAAACATCTTGCATGTGTATACATCAATCAGGTAGTGTAATTAGAGTACTGCTTCAAATTGACGCACTAAACTAACTGTGTAACGCACCGCAAGTTACCAGCTGTTTGTGTAGTGATGGCCATGCTGGACTACTGCGCAACATGGCGAGATTGCTCTTCCTCACTCAGTGATGTCAGGTAATGTGTGACTGCCTTATCAACTTTCCATGGCATTGTTAAAAAGCTTACATTTTGTTTTTAAATTACATTTTCTACTTGCTGCGTACTTGTTCAGTACCGCTACAATGGAGGCGGGCAAGTCTGGCATTGTGACCCCGGGTAATGGCCGGGGAATGAGGCATGGACTCCGGCGTGGAGCCTGAGCAACGGCTACCACTACACATCCAAGGAGGGCAGCAGTCAGGCATGCACGCCCGCCCGAGGTAGTGACCAAAAATAACAATACAGGAGGACTATTGAGGGCTTGCTGTATTTGAAATTAATGTACTTTAAATCCTTTAACGAGAACCAGTTATGGCGGGCAAAGATGACACCTCATTCCTTTCACGAGAATCATATGGTGGTGGGCAAGTCTGCCATTTATGACTACGGGTAATGGCCGGGGAATGAGGGTTTGAATCCAGTGTGGAGCCTGAGCAACGGCTATCACTACACATTTAAGGAGGGCAGCAGGCAGGCATGCACGCCCGCCCCGAGGTAGTGACCAAAAATAACAATACAGGAGGAGGACTTTCGAGGCCCTGCTGTGTATTTGAAATGAATGTACTTTAAATCCTTTAACGAGAACCAGTTATGGCGGGCAAAGATGACACCAGATTCCTTTCGCGAGAATCATATGGAGGCGGGCAAGTCTGCCATTTGTGACCCCGGGTAATGGCCGGGGGAAAGAGGGATGGAATCCGGTGTGGAGCCTGAGCAACGGCTACCACTACACAGGCAAGGAGGGCAGAAAAGGTAGATATGCAGTGAGGTGAGTTCACTCAACCCAAAGGTAGTTATATATGCAGTGAGGTGAGTTCACTGAACACAAAAGGTAGCTATATGCAGTGAGGTGAGTTCACTCAACCCAAAGGTAGTTATATATGCAGTGAGGTGAGTTCACTGAACACAACAGGTAGTTAGATGCAGTCAGCTGAGTTCACTCAACACAAAGGTAGTTATATGCAGTGAGGTGAGTTCACTCAACAGAAAAGGTAGATATGCAGTGAGCTGAGTTCACTCAACTTAAAAGGTAGATATGCAGTGAGGCGAGTTCAACAATGTGGAGTAGTTCAGTAGCTATATGCAGTGAGGCGAGTTCACTCAACCCAAAGGTATTTATATGCAGTGAGGTGAGTTCACTGAACACAAAAGGTAGTTTGATGCAGTCAGCTGAGTTCACTCAACACAAAGGTAGTTATATGCAGTGAGGTGAGTTCACTGAACACAAAAGGTAGCTATATGCAGTGAGGTGAGTTCACTAAACCCAAAGGTAGTTATATATGCAGTGAGGTGAGTTCACTGAACACAACAGGTAGTTAGATGCAGTCAGCTGAGTTCACTCAACACAAAGGTAGTTATATGCATTGAGGTGAGTTCACTCAACAGAAAAGGTAGATATGCAGTGAGCTGAGTTCACTCAACTTAAAAGGTAGTTATATGCAGTGAGGCAAGTTCACTCAACACAAAAGGTAGTTATGTGCAGCAAGGTGGGTTCACTCAACACAAACGTAGGTGTATGCAGTGATGAGGTGGGTTAACTAAACACAACAGGTACTAGTAGTAGGTAAATGCAGTATTGGGTGGGTAGTACAATGTGCAGCTCCCTGTCACACACACAGGTAGTCACTGAATGTGCTGCTGAATGCTGGTGGGCTGCTGGCAGTGGGACACACACATTATGAATTAGCAATGTTGTCTAAGCAACACAAGTGTCTCACACACACAGGTAGTCACTGAATGTGCTGCTGCTGCTGCTGCTGGCCGTGGGACACACAGTATGAATTAGCAATGCTGTCTAAACAACACAAGTGTCAGGTTCAAACACAGAAAAAAAAATTGATCACACGAGCAGGATGAGCTCTGAAAAGAGCTGTTCTGGGGCGCTATTATAGCAATAAGATTCAGCTAGGAGCAAGCTAAGAAGGCAAGAGCCTGACTAATCTGTCCCTAGGAGAACAAGTCTGCAGCAGCTGTCCCTAGTCTGTCTCTAGCAGGCACACGAGTGAGGCTAATGGCCGCCGGAGCCTGCCTTATATAAGGGAGGGTGGGGCTCCAGGGCTTAGTATAGCCGGATTGGCTACAATGCGCCTGCTGACTGTGATGCAGAGGGTCAAAGTTGACCCTCATAGAGCATTATGGGGCGAATCGAACTTCCAGGAAAGTTTGCCTTCGCCGGCGAAGGCGAACCACCCGAGGTTCGCCTGGAACCGTTCGCCGGCGAACCGTTCGGCCCATCTCTAGTGCCTAACCCTCTCTAGTGCCTAACCCCCCGGCAGTGCCTAAGCCTAACCACCACCCCATTGTTGTGCCTAACCCTAAACACCCCCCCCCCCTGCACAAATACCCTTACAAACATAGAAATAATAATATATTTGATGATGTAAAATCTGTACATACAAACAAAATATGATTAAAATTATAGTGTTGCAAGTTTCTAAAACAATAACATTTCAAAAACTTTAATGTTCTAACATTGAAAATGATATTTATTTTGTACCCTTTTCTCTGCTTTGGGTGCCGTATTAGCAATAAATGGCAGCGCCAAAATAGTCAACTCTCAGCCATCGTCCTTTTTTCCTGCTACCTATTTATTGGGTAATGGGTATACACAAATTCTAGAGACTCCAACAGAATAACACATGAGGACGGTCTGCAGCAGTGTTCACTGAGAAAGAATGTGCTCTTTCCTATTCACTGCAAATCTCCTGCTTCTGTTCAGATTTTAATGAGCGTTCCTGGTTGAAGATGGTATTCCAGGCGACCAGTTTGCATCTGGTGGGTGAAAAGAGACAATCCCAACATTCAATAAATAGTTGATATAATACTTCCTTTTTTTAATTATAAATGGCACACTGTGCAGTTTTCTGGCAATAACTGAAAGAAGCCATTGAAGAGAATCTTAAATTGTAACCCTCACCATCATGTCCCCTCACTTTAAAGTGGAATATAATCCTGCATTTCAACTTTGCTCTAAAACATTATTTACAGTATATTATATGCAACCAGCATTTTTTTTTTTACTAGACCAGCATTGGAAGGGTTACACAGGGCTTTAACGTTCCTGGAGATTTCTGCAGACGCATCCGAAGCTGAAATAGATACATTTTGTTTACATAAATGTATCTAAGTGTTGAATGTGATCTCATCTCTGAGAAGGAGCTGGAGGACAGCCAAAGAGTGTGTAACATTTATCAATAGATACATATAACTAAATAGAATGTAACAATCTGAACTTCTGCATATCTCTCCACGGAACTTTAAACCTCTGTGTTTAACCCTTCCAATGCTGGTCTAGTAAAAAAAAATGCTTTTTGCATATAATATGCTGTAAATAATATTTTAGAGTAAAGTTGAAATGCAGGGTTATATTCCGCTTTAAATATGTCAGTGCTGCCTAGAGCAGCCAATCACATTCTAGAGTATGTGTCCCAGTTGTATGTTGGAATCAATCATCCTGAATCAAAGTGTTTAGGATTGAGAAGAAGCCTTTCAGGATAAGATACAGCCTTTTCTTCTCTTTAAAAATGTTTCCTTGGGGAAATCCTGATGGCGGAGAACCTGACACTTGATACCCAGCGTAGGACAGCACATTTATTCACTGATTCATGTGTTCAATGATAAGATCTACCTTTAAACTAAATAAAAATACACGTGGGAACATGGTTAAACAATCATGCCAGCTGAACATTTTGCAATTTACACTCTTTACTACAATTATATTATTTTACCCATCTTTATCAAATAATGGAAGAAAAAATAATGCATTACAGATGATACTAAATTTAGCACAAAAAAAAAAAGTTCTTATTACAACTTTAGAAATGTGCTGATATTGTTCATTTTTCAGGTTGCTTGAGTGTATATGAAACAAAAAAATAAAAAATAAAAAATATATTTATAGTAAATCTGTTCTAATTTTTTAAACAAAATCAACTCTTTCCTGGACATGCATCTTTAGTTACTTGTTTAATCTTGCCTGATCTGACAAGTGACATGAAGATACCATTCCTACTTAGAATTCATATGTGTTCACTTTTTTTATTTTGTTTAATTGCAAGGGTTAATAAAGCAATGCTTTATTTGTACAGTCAGATAAGTCAAACTGCACTTAAATTGTTTGAGCTCTCCTGAAACGTAATTTGAAGCCAACAACTTTGTTTATCCGGTTCAGCGTCGCAGTGCCGAAAATCTCATGCATCCGAGCAACGTTCACCTCCCATTCATTCGCCTATAACTTTATTGCTACTTATCACAATGAATTGATCTATAGCTTGTTTTTTCCGCCACTAATTAGGCTTTCTTTGGGTACTACATTTTGCTAAGAATTATTTTTTTCTAAATCCATTTTAACAGGAAGATTAAGAAAGAAATAAAAAAAAAATCATTATTTCTCAGTTTTTGGCCATTATAGTTTGAAATTAATATACGCTACCGTAATTAAAACCCATGTATTTTATTTGCCCATCTGTCCCGTTAATTACACTATTTAAACGATGTCCCTATCACAATTTATGGTGCCGATATTTCATTTAGAAATAAAGGTGCATTTTTTCAATTTGCGTCCATCACTATTTATAAGCTTATAATTTTAAATAATATAATAACATACTTTCTTGACATGTATATTTAAAAAGTTTACACCCTTGGGTAACTATTTATGTTGTTTTTTTTTTTTATTGTATTTTTTTTATTTTTTTTTTTAATTAAAAATGTATGTGGGTAATTTTTGGTGTGGGAGGGAAACTGCTTATTTTACATGTAAAATAAGCAAATTGTGATGATCCGCTCAGCTGGCTGCACAGGCAGACAGCTGTTTGTCCATTCCTCTAGTCTGTGGGCTGCAGGTCTCTGGAACAGAGACCTGTCTTTCCATTGCAAGTTTCTGGTCTGTTCTCTTGCTGGGGAATTTGCATACAATCGTTATGCAAATCCCTTACCTGCCTTCTTTTGATGACTGGCACTATAAAATCATTCTGCTCCCAGAATGCTTTGCTGGACATTTCCCTTTCATGGTCTGTTCCTGATGGACACTCCTGGAGTGTCAGCCATTCCCGTTTGTTAAAGTTATCTTAGTGTAATTCGTGGGAATGCACTAGGCAGGTTCCCTAGTGCAGTTAGGATTGCATTATCTGTTTTGCCTGTTCCGTCTGTCATGTGTTTGGATCGCACAAGCCCTAGCGTTAGCGGCTGTGGATCCTTCTGATTGAGTCTGGAGTGTAGGTTGGAACAGCGGTTGTTTCTGCCTACCTCATCTGTTCTGTCTCCTGGGATCGCGCTAGCCACTTTTCGCTAGCGCTGTGGATCCTTCTGTTCTGTCTCCTGGGATCGCGCTAGCCACTTTTCGCTAGCGCTGTGGATCCTTCTGTTCTGTCTCCTGGGATCGCGCTAGCCACTTTTCGCTAGTGCTGTGGATCCTATCTCTCGCTTGTCCCTGTTTTCGTGTGTCTGTCTTGTCTGCTACGGACGCTTGCTGGAGGCTCGGTGAGGTAACCGTTAAGCAAGCGCTCGCGTCCTCTGTTTCATGTTTGTCTGTTAATGGTTAGTTAGGCGTGCTTGTCTCTATTGTGCTTATCACGTGGAGACCGAGCTTAACCGCGTGCACTGTTGCGAATGAGTGCGGTGTTCGCGGTTAGCTAGCATTTGTTATTTTCCGTATCTCCTCATTGTATTATTTGCTGTGCCTTTGCTACCCTCGTGCCCTGTTTTGCTCAGTCTTGTGTCTCTGTCGGCAATCGCCATTCTTGCGATTGCATTCCCACTTCGTTTCCGCCGTTGTGTGTTCACCGTCGCTGGGTGGCGACTAGTTTGGTGGACACACATTGGTTCTGTCCCTTTGCTCTGTTTCTTGCGGGCTATCCAGCCCTGCCTGATCGTACCTTGTCCTGGATCTGTACAATTCCCGTCTGGCATCTGTGGCTGTGCAGCGACTGTGTTCGCCTGCACTCCACAGCGCCATCTGCCGGAGGGAATTGCCCTCTGCGGGTGCATAGCACCTAGCCTGGGTGTCCTCAAATATACGCTTGTGGAGGGTTTCCGCCGTGTCAGCGCACGCGTTGTGCACTGATCATGGAGAAAGTTCCACAATCGTTACACAAATTCTTTAATTAAAAATGTATGTGGGTGCAGTTTACTATTTGGCCACAAGATGGCCACAGTGAGAATAGTCCTGGATGCGAACGATCTCGCATCCAGGAACCAAAATTCAGAGGAGTTGTTTCCTGGGGGCAGAAATACCACGCTCTATGGAGAGAAAGCGTCGGTATTTCTGCGGGGAAGTTCGATCGGTCAATGGGAATTATATTCCCATTCACTGATCGGGGGGCTAGCGGCGGGTGCCCGATCGCACGCACCACGCATTGAAAGCAGCAGTGCCTTTCTGGACGAGAAAGCTCGTCCAGAAAGGCCGAACTGGTTCAAAACTAATAAGAGGGCAGTGCAGAAAAGTTCAAAAGGTCATTATTTCACTTAAATGGAGATGAATGCACCTGATATATGCCACACTGACATGGCTGCTGTTCACAAATTAAACCTTAAGTGATTAAATTGAAAATTAGAATACAAGGCTCTGGGAAATGTCTACTTACAATTACTACTACATATGCAATTATTTATCTATTTCTCTTACATAATTAAGTTTCAATAAGATCAGGATTGCTTTTAAGTGAAAGTGCTGACATGTTCCATATTTGCAAAGATTTTTCAAAGCTCCACTACAGCAGGTTTATTATTATTATTGATTTATAAAGCGCCAACATATTCCACTGTGTGATGATCACTGACAAGTTATAATGGTATGTTTGAAATTAAAGATTTCACTGAATATAAAATTGATTACTTTTTCCTCACCCTGATTTATTTGTTGAATTTATCACAGGTTGCGGCATCTTTACTGCCAGTGAGGCATTTTTTTCATGAGTATATATATATATATATATATATATATATGTACATTAGGGATGCTCGGAAAATTCCGCGGAATTATAAATTCCGTGATTCCGGCCGGAATTAGGTCAATTCCGATTCCGGTAGTCAAATCGGAATTCCTATCCCTCTCAAACGGAATTCCGCGGAAATTTTTTAATTCCGACGGAATTTCCTGGAATGACATAAAAAATCTCTGAAGAATCTGCAGAATTGTTGTAATTCTCTCTCTCTCTCTCTCTCTCTGCAGAATTGTTGTAATTCTCTCTCTCTCTCTCTCTCTCTCTCTCTCTCTCTCTCTCTCTCCATCCCATGCAGTAGGGAATTGCAGATTTTCAAAACAGCTTATATACCATAGCTGGGATTTGAACCCAGAACCTAGTGTGTAGTAGGTATCTGTCTTACCCTCTAGACCATGACCCACACTACATGCTAAAGCTGCCGGTAGCATAAACCATACTTCCATTATGATCAATTCGATAGAAAAAGTAGCATGATTAAGGATTTGTACTTTTTGAAAAGCATGCTTATTTATATACCATAGCTGGGATTTGAACCCAGAACCTAGTGTGTAGTAGGTATCTGTCTTACCCTCTAGACCATGACCCACACTACATGCTAAAGCTGCCGGTAGCATAAACCATACTTCCATTATGATCAATTCGATAGAAAAAGTAGGAGAGGAGGAGGAGGAGGAGGAGGAGGAGGAGGAGGAGGAGGAGGAGGAGGAGGAGGAGGAGGAGGAGGAGGAGGAGGAGGAGGAGGAGGAGAGAGAGAGAGAGAGAGAGAGAGAGAGAGAGAGAGAGAGAGAGATTTTTTATGTCATTCCGGAAAATTCCGTCGGAATTAAAAAATTTCCGCGGAATTCCGTTTGAGAGAGATAGGAATTCCGATTTGACTACCGGAATCGGAATTGACCTAATTCCGGCCGGAATCACGGAATTTATAATTCCGCGGAATTTTCCGAGCATCCCTAATGTACAGTGGTGTGAAAAACTATTTGCCCCCTTCCTGATTTCTTATTCTTTTGCATGTTTGTCACGCTTAAATGTTTCTGCTCATCAAAAACCGTTAACTATTAGTCAAAGATAACATAATTGAACACAAAATGCAATTTTAAATGATGGTTAAATGATGGTTTTTATTATTAAGTGAGAAAAAAAACTCAAAACCTACATGGCCCTGTGTGAAAAAGAAATTTCCCCCTGAACCTAATAACTGGTTGGGCTACCCTTAGCAGCAATAACTGCAATCAAGCGTTTGCGATAACTTGCAACGAGTCTTTTACAGCGCTCTGGAGGAATTTTGGCCCACTCATCTTTGCAGAATTGTTGTAATTCAGCCTTATTTGAGGGTTTTCTAGCATGAACCACCTTTTTAAGGTCATGCCACAACATCTCAATAGGATTCAGGTCAGGACTTTGACTAGGCCACTCCAAAGTCTTCATTTTGTCTTTCTTCAGCCATTCAGAGGTGGATTTGCTGGTGTGTTTTGGGTCATTGTCCTGCTGCAGCACCCAAGATCGCTTCAGCTTGAGTTGACGAACAGATGGCTGGACATTCTCCTTTAGGATTTTTTGGTAGACAGTAGAATTCATGGTTCCATCTATCATTTCAAGCCTTCCAGGTGCTGAAGCAGCAAAACAACCCCAGACCATCACACTACCACCACCATATTTTACTGTTGGTATGATGTTCTTTTGCTGAAGTGCTGTGTTACTTCTACGCCAAATGTAATGGGATACGCACCTTCCAAAAAGTTCAACTTTTGTCTTGTCGGTCCACAAGATATTTTCCCAAAAGTCTTGGCAATCATTG
Organism: Hyperolius riggenbachi; assembly: GCF_040937935.1. Classification (NCBI taxonomy): domain Eukaryota; kingdom Metazoa; phylum Chordata; class Amphibia; order Anura; family Hyperoliidae; genus Hyperolius; species Hyperolius riggenbachi. The sequence goes on along the minus strand of NC_090650.1, from coordinate 341,146,588 downwards.
AGATGTTTTTTTTAGCAAAATTGAGACGAGTCTTAATGTTCTTTTTGCTTAAAAGTGGTTTGCGCCTTGGATATCTGCCATGCAGGCCATTTTTGCCCAGTCTCTTTCTTATGGTGGAGTCGTGAACACTGACCTTAATTGAGGCTAGTGAGGCCTGCAGTTCTTTAGATGTTGTCCTGGGGTCTTTTGTGGCCTCTCGGATGAGTTTTCTCTGCGCTCTTGGGGTAATTTTGGTCGGCCAGCCACTCCTGGGAAGGTTCTTCACTGTTCCATGTTTTTGCCATTTGTGGATAATGGCTCTCACTGTGGTTTGCTGGAGTCCCAAAGCTTTAGAAATGACTTTATAACCTTTACCAGACTGATAGATCTGAATTACAGTACTTTTGTTCTCATTTGTTCCTGAATTTCTTTGGATCTTGGCATGATGTCTAGCTTTTGAGGTGCTTTTGGTCTACTTCTCTGTGTCAGATAGTTCCTATTTAACCTATTTTGGTTCCTGGACGTAGAAACTACGTCCAGGAACCATGCGCGCTACCGCGCGCTCCCGCGGCAGATCGCGCGCGTGCACGCGCACTCCTGGCTGCGGATTCGGTAGCCAGGGAATCAATGTATCGGGCTATGGTGCCCGATCACTGATTCCTCTCCCCCGCTGAAAAAGCGACAGCTTCTCTCGGAAGCTGCGCCTTTTCTGGCCGTTCCCTCCCCAATGCGTCACTCTAATCGTGTGTTACGCTTAGAGTGACGTCATGTAAACAAACTCATGGCCGCCATCTTGTGGCCAAAAAGTAATACTACAACTAAAAATAAAAATAAATTAAAATGAACACACATTTACATTATAAATATATTGTTTACCTCCCACCCTCCCAAAACTACCCAAATAAAATGTTTACTATTAAAAAAAAAAAAAAAACATTACAATAAAAAAAAAAAATGTAAATATTTACCTAAGGGTCTAAACTTTTTAAATATCAATGTAAAGATGAAATATTTCTATATTTTTTTTTATTTTAAACTTGTTAATAGTGATAGATGCAAAATGGAAAAAATGCACCTTTATTTCCAAATAAAATATTGTCGCCATACATTGTGATAGGGACATAATTTTAATGGTGTAATAACCGGGACATACGGGCAAATACAATACGTGAGTATTAATTATGGAGGCATGTATTATTTTAAAACTATAATGGCTGAAAACTGAGAAATAATGAATTTTTCCATTTTTTTCTTATTCTTCCTGTTAAAATGCATTTACAGTAAAGTGGCTCTTAGCAAAATGTACCCCCCAAAGAAAGTCTAATTGGTGGCGGAAAAAACAAGATATAGATCAGTTCATTGTGATAAGTAGTGATAAAGTTATAGGCTAATGAATGGGAGGTGAACATTTCTCACGTGAAAACCACGGAACCTGAATGGGTTAAGTGATTTCTTGATTGAAACGGGTGTGGCAGTAATCAGGCCTGGGGGTGACTACAGAAATTGAACTCAGGTGTGATAAACCACAGTTAAGTTATTTTTTAACAAGGGGGGCAATCACTTTTTCACACAGGGCCATGTAGATTTGGAGTTTTTTTTCTCACTAAATAGTAAAAACCATCATTTAAAACTGCATTTTGTGTTCAATTATGTTATCTTTGACTAATAGTTAACGGTTTTTGATGAGCAGAAACATTTAAGTGTGACAAACATGCAAAAGAATAAGAAATCAGGAAGGGGGCAAATAGTTTTTCACACCACTGTATATATATATATATATATATATATATATATATATATATATATATATATATATATATATATATATATAAAACCAAAGTAGTGCAATATATAAATATAGTACGTTTTTCTGCTGCTGAAACCAAGATGATTAATATAAGAATGCCCATCCTGAATTATTGTTATTATTATCAATTTATAAAGCGCCAACATATTCCGTGGCGCTGTACAGAGTAAGAAATGAACATGGGGTACATAATAATACAGACAAATGGTATATACCAATATACAAAATACAGAATTGGTGACAAAATACAGAATTGGTGACAAAATACAGAATTGGTAATTCTGACAACATTACAGTGACAAAAGTAATATGATAAATAAAATGTATAATGATTTCCAGGACACAAAAGGGGGAGAGAGTCCTTTCCTTGTGAGCTATCAATCTAAAGGAATAGGAGGATTACATTCTACCATATGTTATTTTGATGTAATTCTTTGTACATGAAACACTACAAAAAAAGGAGGCAAAATATGTCTAAAGATATATTTACTTACATAATAAAGAACATTTTTCTCTTTTTGTTATAGGTGCAACAGAATGTGCTCTTCAGTTTCCATCTCCCTACTGGTACTGGGATACAGTCATGAAAATCTGCGTTTTCATCTTTGCATTTATTATTCCCGTATTCATTATAACAATCTGCTACACGCTAATGATCCTGCGGTTAAAGAGTGTCCGTCTCCTCTCTGGATCCCGTGAAAAAGACAGAAATCTGCGACGCATAACAAGGCTGGTTTTAGTGGTTGTTGCAGTGTTTATTATATGCTGGACCCCAATACATATTTTTGTGCTGGTTGAAACTCTGGTAGATGTCCCACCAGGCATTGCAGTAAGCTCAGTGTATTATTTTTGCATTGCTTTGGGCTACACTAACAGCAGCTTAAATCCAATCTTGTATGCATTTCTGGATGAGAATTTCAAGAGGTGTTTTAAAGACTTTTGCTTCCCATCAAAACTTAGACTGGATCGTCAAGGAAACAGCAGAGTCGGAAATACGGTCCATGATCCAGCTTACACAAGGAACAGCGATCGGACTAACAAACCGGTATGACTAGCAGTGGAAATGACTTCTTACACACCTCAAGGAGGTGGTACGATTCATGAACTGGGAATGACTCAAATAACATCTGCAGTATAGCCAGGAGTATTAGGAATACCTACTGTAGATTTAATTAAAATTGCTGCTAATACTGGAAGTGTAATGGATCTATAATGATCTCTTAAACACACCAGTGGAGAAGTGTATTTTTAGAACCACCAAAAAAAAGAACTATGCTTAGGATCTGTACAGTCAAACGCAAATCATTCTGCTTGCAGAGTGGTTACAAACGATGGACTAAAAAATCCTAATATGAAACACTTACCATTACGCTACCCTGTAGCAAAACCAATAACGTTTATTGAAAGTCTGTGTACAAGCAACCTACCCAGAAAAGGGACATGACCATTGTGCCAAATATTGCATTCTTACAGGCTTCGGTGATGCAGACTTGATGTAGGTAAAAACCTATGTAATACTACATTTCCTACATGAGCATTAAAGATATTTTAGATGAAACATATTTAAAAGAAAAAAACAGTGGTGTCACTAGGGAAGTGCAGTAGGTGTCACCAGCAGAGAGCGTGACATCAAGCTAAGGGAGAATGTAGTAAGGCTAAGAAAATGTACAAAAAATGTATTAATGGTTGTGTTTAGCCTGCTGAGATTGGAGGTCCATAAGGTAAAAAAGAAAGTGGTGACACCATGAGTTTCCGCACCGGTGATACCAACCCTAGTAGTTATGCCTCTGGAAAAAAAGTATAAAATAAAGAACTTTTAAACCTCTGTAACCATCTGATGTACTGCTTATAAATATTGTAAATGATATACAGTAACATTTGGTATTGAAGTGCTGTTGGGTAATATTTTTCCATCGACATTTATGAATTGTATGCTGAATGCTATTCTCCGTGCTTTAGTGTGCAGCTCAGCTAATCTTGATCTTGTATGACGTTCACAGTGCTCAAATATGAATACCTAAATATATCTCAGATATAGGAAATAAGATATTCCCATGCACAATATACATTATGCCAATATTTCTGCAATTGTGATTATTGTAAGTGCATCATTAAAATGGTTTCAACAAAACGGTCTGCCTTTCTATTCTTTTACTTCCTGATTATAGAGAGAAATCTCATTCAGTCTTACATTACTATTGCTGGATGGTGTTTTATCTATAATTTTATCAAATTACAGACTACACACATCCAAAGAATTTGGCCAGCTACTTGATAATGCATACCCAACTGTGTGCAGGCATACAACAAGCTCAGCGCTGTCTGTGGCCGCAATGGTTATCTAGCAAGCAGTAACAACAAGCTCAGTGCTGTCTGTGGCCACAATGGTTATCCAGCAAGCAGTAACAACAAGCTCAGCGCTGTCTGTGGCCACAATGGTTATCCAGCAAGCAGTAACAACAAGCTCAGTGCTGTCTGTGGCCACAATGGTTATCCAGCAAGCAGTAACAACAAGCTCAGCGCTCTCTGTGTCCACAATGGTTATCCAGCAAGCAGTAACAACAAGCTCAGTGCTGTCTGTGGCCACAATGGTTATCCAGCAAGCAGTAACAACAAGCTCAGCGCTCTCTGTGTCCACAATGGTTATCCAGCAAGCAGTAACAACAAGCTCAGTGCTGTCTGTGGCCACAATGGTTATCCAGCAAGCAGTAACAACAAGCTCAGCGCTGTCTGTGGCCACAATGGTTATCCAGCAAGCAGTAACAACAAGCTCAGTGCTGTCTGTGGCCACAATGGTTATCCAGCAAGCAGTAACAACAAGCTCAGCGCTGTCTGTGGCCACAATGGTTATCCAGCAAGCAGTAACAACAAGCTCAGTGCTGTCTGTGGCCACAATGGTTATCCAGCAAGCAGTAACAACAAGCTCAGCGCTGTCTGTGGCCACAATGGTTATCCAGAAAGCAGTAACAACAAGCTCAGCGCTGTCTGTGGCCACAATGGTTATCCAGCAAGCAGTAACAACAAGCTCAGCGCTGTCTGTGGCCACAATGGTTATCCAGCAAGCAGTAACAACAAGCTCAGCGCTGTCTGTGGCCACAATGGTTATCCAGAAAGCAGTAACAACAAGCTCAGTGCTCTCTGTGGCCACAATGGTTATCCAGCAAACAGTGAAAACAAGCTCAGGCTTGTCTGTGGTCATAATGGTTATCCAGAAAGCAGTAACAACAAGCTCAGCGCTGTCTGTGGCCACAATGGTTATCCAGCAAGCAGTAACAACAAGCTCAGTGCTGTCTGTGGCCACAATGGTTATCCAGCAAGCAGTAACAACAAGCTCAGCGCTGTCTGTGGCCACAATGGTTATCCAGCAAGCAGTAACAACAAGCTCAGTGCTGTCTGTGGCCACAATGGTTATCCAGCAAGCAGTAACAACAAGCTCAGCGCTGTCTGTGGCCACAATGGTTATCCAGCAAGCAGTAACAACAAGCTCAGTGCTCTCTGTGGCCACAATGGTTATCCAGCAAGCAGTAACAACAAGCTCAGTGCTGTCTGTGGCCACAATGGTTATTCAGCAAGCAGTAACAACAAGCTCAGCGCTGTCTGTGGCCACATTGGTTACCCAGCAAGCAGTAACAACAAGCTCAGCGCTGTCTGTGGCCACAATGGTTATCCAGCAAGCAGTAACAACAAGCTCAGCGCTGTCTGTGGCCACAATGGTTATCCAGAAAGCAGTAACAACAAGCTCAGTGCTCTCTGTGGCCACAATGGTTATCCAGCAAACAGTGAAACAAGCTCAGGCTTGTCTGTGGTCATAATGGTTATCCAGCAAACAGTATTAACAAGCTCAGTGCTGTCTGTGGCCACAACATTGGTTATGCAGCAAACACTATCAACACGCTCGGTGCTCTCTTTGGCCACAATGGTTATCCAGCAAACAGTGTCAACAAGTTAATTTCTGTCTGTGGTCATGGTATACAGAAAACAGTATCAACAAGCTCAGTGCTGTCTGTGGCCACAATGGTTATCCAGCAAACAGTGAAAACAAGCTCAGTGCTGTCTGTGTCCATAATGATTACCCAGAAAACAGTCACAACAAGCTTAGTGCTGTCTGTGTCCATAATGATTACCCAGAAAACAGTCACAACAAGCTTAGTGCTGTCTGTGTCCATAATAATTACCCAGCAAACAGTCACAACAAGCTTAGTGCTGTCTGTGGTCATAATGGTATACAGAAAACAATAACAACAAGCTCAATGCTGTCTGATGTCATTATGGTTATTTAGCTCCAATATCATTTAGTACAAGATTTTGGTATGGTATGAATATATATAATTTAGGGGTAGCAATGCATCTTTTTGTTGATGATACTGCTATGAGGTACTTGCAAGGCCCCTCCCCCCTGAAAATGGAAGCGCAGACCCAACACACGGCACTTCCATTCCGATGCGATTTTGGGCAATGCAATTGCGATTCCATTCATTACAATGAATGGAAACTGCAACGCTTTCCCGTATTTTTGTCAGCAACCAGCAACTGATTCTGCAGTGAAACACAACACAGACAGAGATTGGGACATCAGACAGTGCAGTCTATGTCCTTGCAGATCGCAGCACATTGTGGTTCAGAAAACACAGCTTAAATTGCATTATGGGTGTAAGGGGCCTTACTCACTATACTACCTGATTTAGCCTTTGAAATGCTCCCATTGTCAGTGATGTCCCACAAGTGCTGCACAGGGGTATAAGGAGGTGCGCTTCTGTTAGAGCACTGTAGCAAGGTAAAGAAAGATGACCTAATGCTCCAGGTGCCCAGAAGGTAGCTGTGGAAGGTTGAAATGTACATTGTGTCCACTAGCAAGTGATCTACAACTACCTCAGATACTCACCAGCCAACGGGGGAAGCTCTTGCTCTTGTGAGGGGATTAGGCAACGTTTTAACATTTCAATCATTATTCTTATGTCTTTCAGGCTCATACTTCATAAAGAATTTACTATTTATATTATTTAAAAACTCTTTTTTTTTTACAACCTTTAATTAGGTCACCTGATGGGCCTGATATATCAACATCACATAAATCTACTAAAAAGAAAAGCCACAGATCTACTTAGCAAAACAGACCACGCAGATTCCCTGTCCAGGGCACATGAACAATTCATTAGTGATTGCATATCATGACAACATTTCTGGTGGAGGCTGCAGTGATCACCGCTAAAAGCTGTAAATTCAGGTGCTTTTGCCTGTAAACTATGCAGAGATGTTTTCTTTTGTTCCTTTTTTTTTTTTTTTTTTTAGAAAACATAGCTTCTTCCTTCTACACCTTATTGGCCCTTTGGCAGGCTAGTCTGGTCAATGACTATGGGTCAGGCTCTATGACCTTATGACTGATCTATAGCCCAGCCCGTAACACCTGCACAAACTCCTACCTAACACAGAACTACAATAACCCTGCAGGTAGATGTAGCATACAGACTGACAGATAGTATCCACCAAACAGAACCTAGGGCACAATGCAAGGCACAGTATACACAGGTATTATAGTCACATGAGGCCTGGAAGATGATGCAATCTAGATGAGAGTCAGGTGGTGTTAGCAGGTAGAATGGGATGCAGTTAATGCACTAAGATGTAGTGTGGTCAGTGTAGCCAGTGTCGGTCCAGGCAGCATTCATTCAAGTCCTTATCCAAGCAGAAGTCGATCCAGGCAGCAGACAGGCAAAGTCCAGGTACACAGCAGAGTCAGCAAAGGGTAATCCAATAAGCATGGTCAGGATACAAAGCAGACTCGGCAACAGAGAATCAAGCTAGAGTTAAACTTGGTCAAAGATACAAGGCAGAATCAGCAACAGTAATGAAATGTTTGTGAGCGCATACCCTCACGGCGATAACTGGGGGCGCTCACCAGAATTAAATACAAGGACTAACCAATCAGAAAGCAAAAGCATCCAAAGTAACCAATGACATTGCGGCGTGTTAGCAGGTCAGCTGACACGCCAAACACACACGTGGCTATTGTTTACAGCGTACTGAGAGCGCTTCTGATGCCTATCCAATGGGAGCTGAGCGCCATGCGATCCAGTGACGTCAGCGGCCTGCCGAGACCGAGAGGCTTGCGCCTCAGCGTGGGTCTCGGCGTTCCACCGCCATGAGTGCCCCGAGGATCTGACACCCTTTATTCACCATGCAGTTTAATGTTTATGACAAAGTCGGAGCACAGAAGCATATGGCTTTAAAAAGAACCCGAGGTGAGAGAATACCAGTTGCCTGGCAGTCCTCCTGATCCTGTTTATCTAATAATTTTAGCAGTAGACCCTGAACAAGCATGCAGCAGATCAGGTACTCTGACTCAGCTGACTCAGGTTATACTGGATTAGCCATATGCTTGTACAAGGGTTTTGATTCAGACACTACTTGTGCCAGAAGATCAACAGGGCTGCCAGGCTGCCATATTTATTTCATTGTAAGCAATGAAATAAATATGGCAGCCTCCATACCCCTCTCCTCTCGGTTCCCTTTAAATATTGTGGAAAGGGTGAGTACCTTGACTGGGTAAGAAGGAGTAAGGAATCTTTCCTTTCGCAATGGTGAGAACAAGGAGCTTCATGTGCCCCAAAAATAAATAAGGAGGGGGGATTGTGGTGCTATCTGGTCCTCACTTGATAAGTTAATTACCAAATATCCACCCTCATCTAGGTAAAAGGAGTCACTTTTCTCAAACCTGATAAAGCAGAGAAAAATATACAGTATAAACAGTATAAAGTAGAGCATATAGCAGTAAATGACATAGGGCAGCACCAACTTGTCAGCACTAGCCTGAAACAATATTTATTTGTTTATGGTTTAAATGTACTTTAATTTTTAGGATTATTTCGATAGACAGTATGTTTGTTCCAAAATCATATAGTACTTAGAGGTCAGTGCTGAAAGCTGCAATACTATAGTTAGAGTAGACCTGAAATCAATTACAAAGTTAAGGAAAGGTGGGGGGAAAGGCTGCACATCCCTAAACACATGCTGCAATTGAATGGTTAATCGCACAGGCATACACCGCCTCTGCCAGACTGGAAAATGCATGCCCTGCATCCAAGACAAGTGCTGAAATCAATTACGTTGAGCAAAGTTTTTGCTAGTCAAGTCAAACCTTCTATTCCCCGATGAAAAGTTTTCCAGTGCTTCAAAGTGTGCCTGTGTCCATGCTGAAAGTGTGATATTCTATTTACAAAAGCAGTTGAAAAACAATGGAGAGGAGCACCTGTCTATTATTTTCTGCTAGACTACAGTTCTTCCTTCAAACTGCAACTCACACTGGAGGACTGTGTTTACATTAGCTGTCTTATCTAAGATGTGACACAACTTGACTTGCTGCAGGGACATCGAATGATTAATGGTGATGTCTCAGGGCTGAAGAACACTTCCACGCTCAAAATGATCTGAATGCAGGAAGGAAGAACTAGACTTTACTGATATACTGCTCTGCTGCGAGAATGTTTAGAACTGACTAGTACGCTAAAATTAAATCTGTTACTTGTCGCAGCACAATAAATAAATATTTTTCCTTTATTATACTTAATACATACTACAGATGTACATTTTTATAGTAAAACAGAAGTCAACACCCACATTTTGCTAATTTCCTTGTCCTTTGTTGTTTTCTGAGATAACAGCTCCCCCACCCCCCACCTCCCACTTCCCTCCCTCAGTAGTCAATGAACTGATCCTGGGCGGATTTGTACTTTTGTTCCCCAAACCAACTTTCTTGGGCTGCCATCCCCCCTAGCATTTACAGCCCAGCTTCCATGACTGGTGGCCCAACTTTAAACAGCAGGAGTCATCCCATGTGCAACAGTCCCCTCCCATTCTCTGTGTTGCCCCCTCTTCCACATGCATGTCTCATGTGCCCCATTGTATAAGTACTGCTGTCCATCTCTCTTCGGATGCAGTCAGTCTTTCTTGGCAGGCGTATGTCTCTAGGGGGCTTGATCCGGGGCATGGCCGGATTTGTACTTTGCACCACCCAAGCCCACTATCAGCAGCTGCCCCAAGAGCGACAGCATTCTATACCCCCCCCCCCCCTCCCCCAGCATGGCAGGGATTGTAGGCTCCTCTGAGGGCAGTTAGTGATTAGTAATGATAGGGATTAGACTGTAAGCTCCTTGGCGAGCGGCACATTTGGTGAGTGACAGGCAGCTCAGAGATCACTGTAAGTGCCCATTTGCTGCCTCTTCATCCCCCGAGTGCCAGATCCAGCTGTTTGTAGCTGTACAATGCTATGTGCAAACTCTGTGTAGCAAGATGAATGTTTGACACGCTAACTGCTACTGCCTTCCTGCTGCCCACAGCCCGCCCCTTGCTTTCCTGGTGCCCTAGGCCATGGCTTATGCAGCCTTGCCTGAAATCCGGCCATGATCCGGGGCACCACCCACGAACCCCCGTGAGTCTCCCTCCCCCCCCCCTCAGTGTGCCAGCTCCCGCTAGCAGACCTCAGATCGCTGTGACTGGGGAAGACAGAGCAGGAGGCACAGCACCACTGCCAGCCAGGCCAGGACAGCATCTCCACCACCCAGGCTGGCACAGCATCACACCACCAGCCAGGCCAGCACAGCATAGCATAGCATCCAGCCAGGCAGCCCAGCATCACCACCAGCAATCCCAGCATAATCTCCAGCCGAGTAAAGCACACAGGCCAGCCAAAGACAACCAGAGACAAGACAGAAGCCAGGTGAGGGGCTTATTCATGTGAAATACTGCCTATTGAATATATTTAAGTTACACCTCTGCTATGCTCATGTACATTTGGCCCCACCTATAACCACCCCCACTTTCCCGTGACAAGACCACGCCCATTTTTCACTGCCCGCGTGATGCACATTCATTCCCTCTTAGTGCCCAGGGGTGCCTCGGATCTCCCAGGAACCTAGCAATGCCCCTGCACCAGACTATACAGTATGTACATATATACCTAGTACACCTCCTGCGTGAGGTATATTTTGAAACAGGGAATGGCACAGAGGGCGACATCACAAGCGTGATTCTTTTCTGACTTTTTCCCCTTTGCTATCAGTCTTAAGCGGCAGGCAGAGAGTAGTTGAAATCCAGGCAGAGGTCGGTGCAGGCGGCAGGCAGAGAGAAGTGAAAATCTAGGCAGAGGTCAGTGCAGGCGGCAGGCAGATAGTAGTCAAAATCCAGCCTCTGGGTGTTGGGGGTGGGGGGGGGGGGAACCAGGATATAGACCATACTGATCAGTTTTTAAATCAGGGGCATCGCCTACAAAGGTGGACTATTCATCTGTCCCAACGCCATCAGTGTCTTCACAGAACACTGACTTACAGGTAGCTAAGAAATAAAAGGCACTGCACATCAAAAGTATATGCAGAGTCCTTTATTTGTATTGCTTTTACATCGGTTACCTATGTTGCCACAAAACTGCTTTCTTTGATAGTGTCCCTTTAAATATAATGAATTAACCAACAGTAACAATAACCCTTAATAAAATATTATCACCCTATACTGAGGTCAGTAGACCCTAGTATATCATCATTTACCATCAGTTACCCAAACACTTAAACCACACATGCCATTACCCCATAATGTGTCCACCCGCAACAATAGAGTGACGTTGCCCACAATAAAACTGAAGCAGGATGGGGTGCCCTTATAGGACTGGAGGGAGGAGGAGGGATTCTGAGTCCTTGCTATGTGTGTGTTCCCCAAGCTCAGGGGAGTAGATAATATATACAGACCATAACTTTATCAGCTGTATTTGCCGCTCAGTCTCCTATTGTGCCATTACACAATGAGGCAGATGACTCCGCCACATAGCAATATTCTGCCGTCTACCTAAACAACAGGTTATACCTGCAAAAGGAAACAGAACCAGTAGCATCACTGCAAATATGTTCCTAGAATCAAAGTTCAACTGACTAATTCACTTAATATAATATTAATATTATTCATTCTCTCGCTCTCCTTTTATACCAAAAAAAGGGGATATAAAAGGGAAAAAATGGGTGGGGGGAGCACTCAGCATTCTTCTGGGGGAGCTCTTGCTTAATAGAGCTTTGGCCCAGCTACAGCTCACCCCACACTTCCTGTGAGCTACTGGTCTGCTTTTTTGTGCAGAGAACAAGTGTTCTGCTGGAGTGCAGGGAAATACAGGACACAATTCACTATGACGTGCTGGAGCTAATAGGGCAAGTGAAGAATTACCACAAACGGTATTTGCTGTCAGATAGATTATTTCCAACATGTCCAATCTGATTTTTCCATTCACTGCTATTGAGAATCAATCGGAAAACAGTCGGAAACAGTCGGAAATACTAAATTACTGTCAGATCTATTATTTCCAACATGTCCAAATTGAATTCCGATCGATTTTTTATCATTTTCCATTCAATTTTTTGTTCACTTCTATGGAAATTGGATCAGAAAGCAATCGGAAATCAGATCGGACATGTTGGAAATAATTGATCTGACAGTAAATCTGGCAGAATATCTCATTGTGTGTACCTAGCATTAGTTAGTGCTTTACGGTAGTGACTGATAGTTCATAGTCAGAGAGTTATGCCTGGTACACACTATGCAATTTCCAATCAGATAGATGGGTTGAATCGATTATTTCGGACAGGTCCAATCTGATTTCCAATCGTTATTCTGATCAATTTTTTATAGAAGTGGTTGGAAAATCTATCAGAAAAATGATCAGAAATCCTATTGGACCTGTTGGAAATAATTGATTCGACCTGTCTTCTATCTGACAGGAAATTGCATGGAGTGTACCAGGCATTGGATTAGGGATCGTGTATTCAGTTATTTTAGCTGCTCTGCCTAGGTAGCGGGATAGATTAGGGTTATGCTGGGTACGCACGATGCAATTTCCAACCCGATCGGCGGGAATCGGGCAATTATTTCCGACGTGTCCGATTGGCTCCTGATCAATAAAACGAACAATTTTGCGCACCTTAGCATTGGTAAAATTGAACGCTTTATTGATTGGGTGCACTTTGGACATGTACACACATTGCAACTTCCCGTCAGATCACCTGTCAATCGGGCGGGAAATTGCATCGTGTGTACCCAGCACTAGGGATTATAGTGACACATTACTTGTTTTATTCTGTACAGTGTCAGACAGACTCCTCGTGCTATATATATATATATATATATATATATATATATATATATATATATATATATACAGTATATATACTGTATATATATTAGTGTAGTTCTAGTGTTTATCGTCAGTCACAGACACTGTCACTCGCTTTTAGTAGCCAGTTTGTGTGTCACTCCATCCGTTATTTGTGAGCAGAAAAGTTATTACTAGTTTCACTAGTCAGTCATTTCTGTCACTCACTCAATTTTATTTTATTACTATTATGGTGGCCACTAACGGTACAATTTGTTAAACAATCATTTACAAATGATTCTTCGTATGAACGATCAGAAATTATCATTTGGGACCACTAATGGACAAAAATCCCCTAACCAATCCGATCAGATTAATAAAATCGATCAGAAAATTGGATCGATTTCATTAATCGCATTGGTTAGGAGATATTTGTCCATTATTAGTCCCAAATGATCAGTTCCGATCGTTCATACGAATAATCATTCATAAACTATCAGATATCATAAACTATCAGATGGGCAGAGCCTAAAGAGTGAGGGACGCTGAATGAGCTCAAGGAAAAACTGATATGCGCATTGACTTTCTGAAACTTTGTAAGTGCACTACCTTTTAACTTTGTAAATAAATGTGGTTTTACACAATGTTGGCCGTGTTTGAGTCTTAGGAATTTCGCTGTTGGAGGAACACGCTGATGGTATCTGCAGAGCGTTACTTGCTGGTCTGTGCTGGGTCAGCCATGACCTGTGGTGAGAGGCTTTATTGAGTATATGGTGAAGGAGCACTGGGTGTCATTGTAACAACTGAGAGCACTGGTGAAGTTATTTATGTCCCAGTCATACAGTATCACACTATTGCAGTGACTTTCTGTTTTTTATGTTTGGAGTCCACATTGAAAAGATCCTCTATACTGGCTGAGCCAGAAGCACTGTTTGCTGATCCTGAGAAGGGCAGCCCAAATATCTGGTGAGTGTATAGTGTAACCATTTACCACAGGAAGATTGGGAGAAGTTCCTTACACCCAAGGACTCTGGAAGGAATTTTATATGGACTTTGGAAATGTTTATGTATTAAGAGACATTGTTTAATGATTCTTCTGTATCTGTAGAGCGCCCTGTTATTACTCCCCATATTTTATACTTAAACTGACACACGCACTTAAAAGACAGGAGCGACCCAGGACAAATAAGCGGAACAACTGTACAGCCATTAGGGCATATAGTGGAGGAGCACACACTGAGTTTGTCTGGTTTTGATTCATAAACTATCATTTGCCAAGTTGTATCGTTAGTGGCCACCCTGGAAAAAAATCTCATAACCAGTCAGATCAGATTCAATCCAATTTCCTAATCAATTTTATTAATCTGATTGGATGGGTTAGGAGATTTTTGTCCATCAGTGGTCCTAAACAATCATTTCCTAACGCTCATACAAATAATCATTCCTAAACGATCATTCAGCAAATTGTATCATTATTGGCCAGTGGCCACCCTTTGTACTTACTGATGGCCCGAACATCACAATTTTCGGTTCGTGAACTTCGAACGCAAACTTCTGCAAACATTTGTGAGCCGGCGAATAGCCATAGACTTCAATGGGCAAGTGAATTTTAAAACCTATAGGGACTGTTTCTGGCCACACAAGTCATGGAAAAGTTGTTTCAAGGGGTCTAAAACCTGGACCGTGGCATGTTGGAGGGGGATCCATGGCAAAAGTCCCACCAAAAATTACGTAATTAATCCAGAGTGGTGTTTTAATCCCTAAAGGGCAGAAATCCCAGTACATTCCTAAATTTGTGGAATTAAGTGCTTTAAAACATCCGGCGTGCGTACACGGCACTAAGGTAGTGTAAGGGTTAGGCCCGGTTCACACTGACAGACGAAATGCCGCATTTTTAACGCACAGCAAATGACTGCAAAGAGCTATAGTGATAACGTCAGGTGAGCAAATAATTGTTTTTTCTAGTTGACACCTCTAGGACATAAATGTTAGTCTTCTCGTGCTTGTGCTCACAATCGTGAGAGTGCATGTGATTGCGGTTTTCCAGTCCCTATGGTTGGGCTGAGGTCTTTCAATGACAGTTAAGTGACCAAAAGACAGGGGCAGTGGTGGATACTAGATGCCAGTAGTGGTGGTGAAGGATTATTGGGTTATGCACTACCAGGACCAGCAGACCTGTCTCCAACAGCTAATTTATGCACTGGACACAGAACAGCAATACAATAGCAAGAAAAACATTGTACTAGCCCAAAGAAGGGCTTAGCTGTTCAGGACAATATGGTAGCAGTGATGTGCTGGCATTATGATAGGTAGGGGGGGGGGCAGGTGGGAGGGACAGCTGATTGGCTGCCATGTGTCTGCTGCACTGGGGTGAGGGGTCAATTTTTGGCTCAATTCTAATGTATAGGGGGCGGGTTGAACACGCCAAGTGTTCGCCTGCCAATGTGAATGCGAACACTCCTTGCTCGCCATGAACTATTCGCTAGGCGAACCGTTTGGGACATCTCTACCTTTAGCAGGGGCCCCAACCGCCCGATTTCGGCGGGACGGTCCCGATTTTGGGGGGCCATCCCGCTGTCCCACGCTGCCCCCCCCCCCTGGTCCCGGCCGCTGGGGAGTGAGTGGGAAAAAAAAACCGATCGAGGCACCAGCCCGGTATGTGGCATGGATGGCCGCCGCCCGCCGCCATTACACTTCTCCCTCCCTCCTAATATGCCCCCAGTGTCCCCTTCTCCCCCGCAGAGTAAAATGGGCAGTGGAGCGGGCAGTAAGTCTTATCACTGCCTCTCCGCTGCGTACGGGGATCTCCTCTGATCTTCCTGCTTCCTGTGATGTCACAGGAAGCAGGAAGATCAGAGGAGATCCCCATACGCAGCGGAGAGGCAGTGATAAGACTTACTGCCCGCTCCGACCGCTGCCCATTTTACTCTGCGGGGGAGAAGGGGACACTGGGGGCATATTAGGAGGGAGGGAGGGAGAAGTGTAATGGCGGCGGGCGGCGGCTATCCATGCCGCATACCGGGCTGGTGCCTCGATCTCTCTCTGCCCGTCCACAGCCACCCTCACCCTCCTCCCCCCCACCCACTGGCACCCTCACCATCCTCCCCCCCACCCACTGGCACCCTCTCAGCGCCTCCCCTTTGGGAGTAACTAATAATTGGGAAAAAAAAACTTTTTTTGTGGGGTGGGCGTGACTAGGGTGTTGGGGGTGTGGCCAGGGGCATGGCCTAAATGTCCAGTTTTTCAAAATCAAAATGTTGGGAGGTATGCTTTAGGCAGGGAACACAGTTGTCTGTTTTCTATGTGTATTTCTGCATCTGTTTTCTGCACAGCATGTGTCTGTATGTGGGAAAATGGGCATGGTTTTTCAAGGAAGCTAATGCAATTGATAGAGAAAGTGCACACAGTGCTTCACTGCTGTAATTTTATTATTTATGCACAGAATAATTACATTCACGTATGCACTAGCAAACTGATTAACATTGGTTCTCAGTATTCCTGTGCAGAAAATGCACACAATAACAGACACGTGTGCTCCTAGCCCTAGGCCCTATTTCCACTAGCTGCATTTCCCCATTGTGTTTATGCAACATTTGTATGTTGGGAAAAAAAAACGAATTCTCATTGATTTTAAAAAATCACAGTTAAAAGGAGTACAACCACTGGCGTAACAATAGGGCCTGCAGCCCCTGCCCCTGCGGGGGGCCCCTGGGGCCCACTCGGGGCCGTTTTGGGAGGCTGGAGGGGTCGCAGCGTGAGGGGAAAGCCATGCTGCACTTCGGTGGGGAGGGGGGACGGTCCCCCCCTCTCTCACCTCGGGCTCTCCCCTCTGCGCTCCCCTCCAGCATCAATACAATTGTGTATGCAGCGGCAGGCAGCGGCAGATACATACGTTCTGTGCGTTCCAGCGTGGACGTTTCTCCCTCTAGTGTCTGATGCAACTTCCTGTTTATACAGGAAGTCGCGTCAGAGGTTAGAGAGAGAGGAATGTATGTATCTGCCCGCCGCTGCACGCACAATCGTATTGATGCTGGAGGGGAGTGCAGAGGGGAGAGCCTGAGGTGAGGGGGGGACCATCCTCACTCCCCACCGAAGTGCAGCATGGCTTTCCCCTCATGCTGCAACCCCTCCAGCCCCCCCCCCCCAACGGCCCCAAGCGGGCCCCTGGGGGGAGACCCGCTCAGAGTTTCTGCAGGGGGGCCCGGTGGGACCTAGTTACGTTTCTGAGTGCAACCATATTGCTGCGACTTTCTTTCATGCGAATGAGAATGTATTTTTTTCCGAAATATAAAAGCAGCTAGTGGAAAATGGGACCATATAGAGCAGATCAGCTGTCATTATCCGAGCACAGAGAAAACAGATGGATATCACATTGCTTGTTCTCATGCACTGGGGAAAACAACCAGAGACATATCTACCTTGCAGAAGCTCTCCTCAGTTAAGCTCAATACATACTCTCTGCAATCTGCCACCTCTAGGCTTGAGCCTAGTGTGCTTAGTGCCAAATACTTTATTGTTCTAAAAAAAAGTACAATGAATGCTAAAATTCCATCATCTTTATTATATAAAAAAATCGAGCAGACTCCAAGACAGCTACAATTCTGCAGAGCCCAATCCAGGGATGTCTTGTGGTCAGTAGTTGTCAGCTGGTGGATTGCTTCTGTTTTGCAGGCTGTCCAGCATCTCAATCCTGGTCCCAGCAACATCCGATAAGCTGTGGAGCTGATAATGACGGCTGTGGCTTTATCCTCTGTGTCCTGCACCCCCTCATCCAACAGCAGCTGCAGCCTATGGAGACAAGGTCACCTGATTACCTCTATAGGAGTGGATGGGCCGCTATATCACTATCCTGTGACACCATCTATACACCCTTCACAGGGCCGCTATATCACTATCCTGTGACACTATCTATACACCCTTCACATGGGCCGCTATATCACTATCCTGTGACGCTATCTATACACCCTTCACATGGGCCGCTATATCACTATCCTGTGACGCTATATCTAGTGGTGCTCACCGCCAGGTCGTGATCACGCTTACGCGTGGATTCACGACCATTTTGACGCATTCCGCCTCGGACACGAAAATCCGTGAATAGATTTTCAACCACGAAAATCTACTTCGGCTTCGCGTGAATGCGGACAGAAATCCGCATTCACGCTCGTGAAACCCGGTGCTGAAGTCGTGGTTTGCGGAAATGCGTCAAACTATGCGGAAGTGACACATTGCAGGCCAATCAGAGTGCCCCAGCCAGGCCCTAGCAACCAATCACAGGAGGGGAGCTATGCCCTCCCCTCCTAAATATAAAGTGGCGGCCATGATGGAAAAGCTCTGTCCTTGCTAGACTGTGGTGCTGAGAGGATTATCTCCAGGCCATTGTTGTTTGAGCAAGTGCATTTATTGTGTTAAAAACAAAGCGTTTTTTTTGCTAACACTGCTCTTATACTGTACACAGTTAGCTAGTCAGTGAGTGATTGCTGTAGTTAGTTGTAGTCAGTGTAGTGTAGTGGGAGTGTGGGAGTCTAGTGATTATTTAACTGTGTGTAGTGCTGTGCAGGCAGGTTCAGTGCTGCAGTGTAGTGGGAGTGGGGATTATCTGTGTGTAGAGTGCAGGCAGGCAGGTTAGTGCAGCTGCAGTGTTCACTTGTATATTCCAGTGACAGTTATACACTTGTACTATTTGCAGGCAGCCAGTCACACCGCCGGCGCCGCCACTCTCTGCCAGCGCTGTTCATTCATTCTGTCAGTGACCTTGTGCCGTGCCCAGTGCCCACTGCTCGCTCGCTCGCTGGCATATGAGCATCTCATTACACAGTGTGACATCCTTGTGTGCCCACTGCATCCTTCAGTGACCTAGTTGTATATCCAGTGCCCACTGCTGTGCCCACTGCATCCTTCAGTGACCTTGTACTGTGGCCACTGCATCCTTCAGTGACCTAGTTGTATATCCAGTGGCCACTGCTGTGCCCACTGCATCCTTCAGTGACCTTGTACTGTGGCCACTGCATCCTTCAGTGACCTAGTTGTATATCCAGTGCCCACTGCTGTGCCCACTGCATCCTTCAGTGACCTTGTACTGTCCCCACTGCATCCTTCAGTGACCTTGTACTGTGCCCACTGCATCCTTCAGTGACCTTGCACTGTGCCCACTGCATCCTTCAGTGACCTAGTTGTATATCCAGTGCCCACTGCTGTGCCCACTGCATCCTTCAGTGACCTTGTACTGTGGCCACTGCATCCTTCAGTGACCTTGTACTGTGCCCACTGCATCCTTCAGTGACCTAGTTGTATATCCAGTGCCCACTGCTGTGCCCACTGCATCCTTCAGTGACCTTGTACTGTGGCCACTGCATCCTTCAGTGACCTTGTACTGTGCCCACTGCATCCTTCAGTGACCTAGTTGTATATCCAGTGCCCACTGCTGTGCCCACTGCATCCTTAAGTGACCTTGTACTGTGGCCACTGCATCCTTCAGTGACCTAGTTGTATATCCAGTGCCCACTGCTGTGCCCACTGCATCCTTCAGTGACCTTGTACTGTGGCCACTGCATCCTTCAGTGACCTTGTACTGTGCCCACTGCATCCTTCAGTGACCTTGTACTGTGCCCACTGCATCCAGTGATTCATTACTAGCAACATGTCTGGCAGGGTTTCGCGGGGTGAGAGGAAAGGGAGTTCAATTGCCTCAGCCACTTCTGGGACTGCTCCACGTCCAGGGAGAGGACGCCCAGCTGTACGTGGTCGTGATGCAGCAGAAAAGGGGGCAGCAAAGCCTGGGCCGAGTCAGCGGACGCCATTGTCCAAATATTTTAAAGTTTCTGGTCCCCGTGTGGTGGTTGAGCAAATGGAACCTGACGTACTCATGGACATCATGACTTCCTCCCAGACCTCTACTGTGAGCACCACTCCAAGCAGTAGCAGCAGCAGCCAACATCCCACGCTTGTTGTGACATCCACCCCAGCACCCACTGGTCAGCAGCCCTCCCAGGATGACAGCGTTCTGTCCCTCAGTCCGGCATCTGGGAACCTGCTGATGCAAGAAGCTCAGGACTTACTGGGGACTGATGTGGCAGAGATTGAGATCGGGCCACAATCACAAGCGTTGTTGAGTTCTGGTGATGAAGAAGAGGGGTCTGTGTCTGGGGATGTAGGGACAGAAGAGGAGGCGGGGGAGTCAGAGGAAGAGCTGGATTATGATGATGCTGCTGATGATGACGACGTTGTGGACCCTAACTATGTGCAGCCTGCTGAGTCCGTGGAAGAATGGTCAGAGCAGGATGACGAGTCACCTCGGCCTAGGCAAGGATATCGCCATATGTCAGGCAGGGGCAGGGGCATCGGCAGCAGTGGGCGTGGAGGAAGTAGACAGGACACTGCTTCAGCCGGCACCACCACCATGCAACCCCCGGCAACTACTACCACACATTGCTCCGCTGCACCCTCTGCTAGTGGGGGCCGCAGTAAATTAAAGTCACCAGTGTGGGATTGCTTTGAGGAATGTACTGATGACAAAAGGTATGCGGTGTGCAGGTTATGCAGCAAAAGATTGAGCCGTGGGAAAAGTCTGAGCAAGATGGGTACCTCATCCCTCCAGGGCCACCTGAGAAGCCGCCACTGCCGCGAGTATGCGGACTTTAAGAGGAAGCAGGCACTGCTGGCAGTGGTTCCTGAGAGCAGAAGGCCCACCAGCGCAGCAGCATCCTCCCTCCCTCAGGGTCGTGAATCCCCCACAGCAGCAGCAGTAGTAGCACGCAAGCGCTCTTCCACCTCGGCTGCTCAGGACACAGACATTGAGGCTGGCAGCCAGTGTTCGTCTCTCTCCTCTGTCTCCCCTGCATCCCAGCGTCGTCAGACCCTGCTGAGCAACACCTTTCAGGGTCTGACCAAGCCTCTGCCTCCAAGCCACAGGCGGATCCGCAAACTAAATGGCTTGCTGGCCCGGGCCATGGCATCACAGCTGCTTCCCTACTCCCTGGTGCAGGAGGGGAGCGCCATGCGGACGCTGCTCCAATTTGGCATCCCCGAGTGGCAAGTCCCCAGTCGCCACTATTTCAGCAGGAGCGCGATCCCAGCACTCCACAAGTTTGCGGTGGAAAACGTGGCCCGTTCCCTGGACTACTCTGTGGGCAAGCGGGTCCACGTGACCATGGACTCGTGGAGTAGCAGATTTGGGACAGGTCGCTACCTGTCCTTTACGGCCCACTGGGTGACACTGATGGAAGGGAGGGAGGACAAGAGCGCATCAGCCCAGCTAGTGGTGCCACCACGCGGGATCAGGGGGGATGCAGAAGGGTCCTGTCACGACATTCCCTCAGCACCCGGAAAGCAAGCCCGCCTCGACAGCAGCAGCGCCAAGCCTCGGCACTGCCAAGCCCTTTTAACATTGGTGACCCTGGGGAAGGAGAGGCTTACTGCCACCAACGTCCTGGCCGCCCTCAGGAAGCAGGAGCGGAGGTGGCTGACCCCCAGAGGCCTGGAAGTGGGGTATGTGGCAGCCGATAACGGGGCCAACCTGGTGGCAGCAGTGCAGCAGGGAAACCTCCAGCACATCCCCTGCTTGGCCCACGTGCTCAATCTTGTGGTGCAGCGCTTCTTGCGCACCTACCAGGGGATGAGCGAGCTGCTGCAGGATGCTCGGGCGGTGGTACGCTTTTTCCGCCTGTCAGCCACTGCCTCTGCACTCTTGTCCACCTTACAGCAGCAGTATGGAAGGCCACAACACCGGCTGATCATCGACATGCCAGTTCGCTGGAATTCGACTCTGGCCATGTTGGAGCGGCTGTGTCAGCACAGGCTGGCTCTTAGGGCCTACATGCTAGACCCAAGTGTCCCCAGCAACCAGCAAGTCCCCATGATTACTGCCACTCAGTGGACACTGATGCAGCAAGTATGCCTGGTGCTGAGTCCCTTCCTGGAGGCAACCAAGATGGTCAGTGAGGAGCGGGCCTCTGTGTGCCAGTGGGTGCCCTTGGTTTGTCTACTGGAGCAGGCAATGGACAATTTAATTGAGCGTGGGGATGAAGCCCTGAGGCAGTTGGAAGAACAGGAGCAGATGGCAGCACAGTCCAGCTCAGAGGAGGGCTCACAGCAGGTAGTGGAAGAGTTGGAGGTCCCTAACCTGAATGAGGAGGAGGAGCAGAGTGCAGCAGGCGTTGTACGTGGATGGCGGTTTGAGGAGGACAACGACACGGCACAGGAAGAGGACAGGCATGCGTTATGGGACAATGGCGAGGACGACGAAGATCTTGCTGGCAGGGCTCACTTGTTTCCCATGGCTGTGCACATGTTGCGCTGCCTTCGCAGGGACCCCCGGGTGATCCAGATGCGTTCAAGGGAGGACATCTGGATTACCTTGATGCTTGATCCCCGTCTGAAGGGGAAGCTGGGAGACTTAATGACGCCATCCACCACCGAGCAACGCACAAGGGAGTTGAAGGAGGCCCTTGTGCGCAGACTACTGGAAGCATTCCCCCAGCCTTCCACCCCCACTGTAACTGCTCTGCCAAGCCAGCAAGAGGTGCCTGCCATTGCCACTAACAGCACAACAACAACCACCAGCAGCAGCAGCAGCAACTGGCGCCCCGGAGACCTGAAGAGCCTAAGCAAGAGCCTGTATGCAGTGCAGCAGCCCAGAACAGAGGTGCCCGCCACAGCATCCACCACCAACCAGCACAAGCAACGACTGACCACCATGGTGTCTGACTATATGGGGTCATCCAGCGGGTCATCCATACACCGACAGCCCCGTGGACCCCTTGGAGTACTGGGTCAAGAGACTGGACATCTGGAGCGAGCTTTCCCAGTACGCCCTGGAACTCCTATCCTGCCCTCCTTCCAGTGTCCTCTCAGAGAGATGCTTTAGTGCGGCCGGTGGCGTGGTCACAGAGAAGCGCTCTCGGCTCTCCCACGCCTCTGTGGACAAACTCACCCTCCTGAAAATCAACCAGGCTTGGGTGGAAGGTGAGTTCCTGGCCCCTATTGTCGGACACAGGGGGACATGAAATGGCTGCTGCATGTGCTGTTGTTAACTATGCCTGCCTTTATAAAGACAGTTACTACCTGCCTAGTGCCTACCTTGGTTAATTTTTTGGTGTTATGGTACTACTACCAGTAAGTTGCCATGGTCCTCCTTCTGAGCTGCTGAACTGACCGCCCGCTTTGTCCTCCTGACTCAGTCGCTACTACACTCTGCGTTCACACTGCCCGGGTCGCCGGGTGCATTTAATTTTTTGGCCAGCACTATGACGCTGTGCTGCTACTACTACCACCAGTATGTTGCCGTGGTCCTTCTGTGCTGCTGAACTGACCGCCCGCATAGTCCTTCTCCTGACTCAGTCGCTACCACCACTGCACTCTGCGTTCACACTGCCCGTGTCCACTGACAACTCTGCTGCGATGTCATTGCTAATTGCTGCAAAAAAAAAAAAAAACCTCTCTGGAGCCTTTTTGCCGTCAGCCACTCATCCTCCTTCAGCGGTACCTTCGCCGCCAAGTGCCATTGGAACTCGCCTTCACCTCTTTGACTGCTTAACGCGTATATCCCTTTTTAAAACCACTTATTACCAATTAATAGCCCCATTTAAAGTGATGATTTCACTTTAACATCCATTTTCTCTAGAAAAATTTTTTTGGGGGGAATTTTTTAGGTTGAAGTTATGTTGCCCCTTATCACCTCGATAATCCATGCTATTTGGGGGACTGTAGCATGTATGGGGACTTTGTTATTAACGTTAAAAGAAAATCCGCCTCCGGGCGTGAATCCGCGCGTGATTACGCCATTCACGGGAAAAAAATCCGCGTGGTTGCGTGGACGCGGACGAAAATCCGCATGCGGCGGGGCCGAATGCGGGTTTTTTTTTGCAACCACGCGGATTTCCGAATTCGTGGATAAGGCACATCCGAGCATCCCTGGCTATATCCCTATCCTGTGATGTTATCTATACACCCTTCACATGGGCCGCTATATCCCTATTCTGTGACACTATCTATACACCCTTTACATGGGCCGCTATATTACTATCCTGTGACACTATCTATACACCCTTCACATGGGCCGCTATATCACTATCCTGTGACACTATCTATACACCGTTCACATGGGCCGCTATATCACTATCCTGTGACACTATCTATATACCCTTCACATGGGCCGCTATATCACTATCCTGTGACGCTATCTATACACCCTTCACATGGGCCGCTATATCACTATCCTGTGACGCTATCTATACACCCTTCACATGGGCCGCTATATCACTATCCTGTCATGCTATCTATACACCCTTTACATGGGCCGCTATATCACTATCCTGTGACACTATCTATACACCCTTCACATGGGCCGCTATATCACTATCCTGTGACGCTATATCCCTATCCTGTGATGTTATCTATACACCCTTCACATGGGCCGCTATTTCCCTATCCTGTGACACTATCTATACACCCTTCACATGGGCCGCTATATCACTATCCTGTGACACTATCTATACACCCTTCACATGGGCCGCTATATCACTATCCTGTGACACTATCTATACACCCTTCACATGGGCCGCTATATCACTATCCTGTGACACTATCTATACACCCTTCACATGGGCCGCTATATCACTATCCTGTCATGCTATCTATACACCCTTTACATGGGCCGCTATATCACTATCCTGTGACACTATCTATACACCCTTCACATGGGCCGCTATATCACTATCCTGTCATGCTATCTATACACCCTTTACATGGACCGCTATATCACTATCCTGTGACGCTATCTATACACCCTTCACATGGGCCGCTATATCACTATCCTGTGACGCTATCTATACACCCTTCACATGGGCCGCTATATCACTATCCTGTGACGCTATCTATATACCCTTCACACGGGCCGCTATATCACTATCCTGTGACGCTTCGCCGTCATACGGTCTCGAGAAAGCTCTCAGAGAGGGGCGAAACGATCGTCGACCAGCCTCCGCACCACCTGTACTACCTTCAAATGATAAGTATTGCTGATTGATGTCTTTTACTACTGAAGCTTTTTATTGGAAGAATCTCATTAAAGTTTTTGATACTTTTATTGAAGATGTCTATGGCGAGTTGCTCCTGGATACTTTTTTCTTTTGTTTGAGACTATAATATTAAGCTATTTTCTTCCGGATGTTGCACCGCTGATATATAGTGTGTAGGAAAGTTATAAGGCATTGGTGTGCACTCGCTCTGCTATCTTCAATTGAGCAATATCACTATCCTGTGATGCTATCTATATACCCTTCACAAGGATCAGGAAGAGGAGGCGGGGCCAAGAAGGTGAGCAGGCCAGCTATTAGGAAAGCTAAGCACAGTAGTACAATGTTTCTACAGGGTAACAAGTTATATAATAGACACCCAGACCTGCCAGGAATTTACATAGTGGGCCTAAAGGACCCCAAACTAGTGCAGAAAGCGCTGCAAGGCACTATTTTACCAACTTAAAAAAACAGCTATTTGCAAATGTCACCTTTACATGAACAAGAATCAGCATCCAAAATGCCCCACTTCAATACAGCTTTTATCCATATATCAAACTTTACATATATTACAAGATTACCACAATATGTATGTGTAAATGTGTACTTCTTGTGGTTGTGTGATACTTGCCATCAGTGGTTTAAGTGAGGAGCTGGAGGCACCAGTGGCGAGGTTTACATGGGGCCCCAAGAATATATTGATATGGAGCCCCTACACCTTGCAAGGTCCGCTGCAGTGTCAGAAAGGTGTAATCAGAGTAAGAAAATAGTTGGTTAAAGGACAACTGTAGTGAGAGGGATATGGAGGCTGCCATATTTATTTCCTTTTAAGCAATACCAGTTGCCTGGCAGCCCTGATGGTCTATTTGCCTAAAAAAGTGTCTGAATCACACCAGAAACAAGCATGCAGCTAATCTTGTCATATCTGTCTAAATTTGTCAGAAACACCTGATCTGCTGCATGCTTGTTCAGGGCCTATGGCTGAAAGTATTAGAGGCAGAGGATTAGCTGAATAGCCAGGCAACTGGTATTGCTTAAAAGGAAATAAATATGGCAGCCTCCATATACCTCTCACTACAGTTCTCCTTTAAGGATTCCCAGCATTTAATACACATATAGTGGTGCTCCTTATCAGCATAGCACCAGTGAAACACTAATAAGACGGATGAAGGAGAGCCTCTAGAGGCCCCTCTGGCCCAAGGGCCCTGGTGCGTTCACATCCTCTGCATCTCCTATTGCTATGCCACTGCTTGCCACATAAAAATACAGTCATGTAGTCAAGAAAGAAAAGAAATAACCAATAATCCATGCAATTGGCTTAGTTTCAAGAAAAATATCTGTTGGGAAAAAAAAAATGAAAAAAATACAGTGTTGCTATAGATGCAACGGATTTTGATGTCATCTGGAACTGGAGCCTCTGGCTCAAGCACAGCAGAGGCTCATGCACAGCATTGGCTCATGCACAGCATTGGCTTATGCACAGCAGAGGCTCATGCACAGCAGAAGCTCATGCACAGCATTGGCTCATGCACAGCAGAGGCTCATGCACAGCATTGGCTTATGCACAGCAGAGGCTCATGCACAGCATTGGCTCATGCACAGCATTGGCTCATGCACAGCAGTTACAGCCTTCGACGGACGAAAACCTGTTTCTTGCTTGCATTTGGTAAGTAGGCCTATTTTTCATGAAAAATGTGTATATATTAGAGTAAACTCACCATAATTGGTAGTAGTAGTTGATATGCTAGGCTTAATCTGGTTTTGGCTGGAGATTTTGGCTGGGAGAGATGTTGGGGACGTCGGATGGCAGCAGATCAGCTTGGTGACATAAACAGGGCAGGAAATGATGAAAAATATGGCAGAATATTGTAGAAATGCTGTTTTCTCATCATGTCCTGACTCTGTAAGGGAACTACAAACTGATCCAAACCGATTCCAACTGAATCCAGGCGGATGGCACAGGGATGGCCAGTACTGGTTTATATAGGGCTACTGGTTTACATTGTGAAAGGCATAGGAGTGGGTTTTTTTTCTTTTTTTTTTTTTGCAAAGTCCTGTATATAGTTAATAAAGGCAGTGATGAACCATATTTGTATATTTTATCAATAAATGGGTGTCAAATATCCGAATTTCATCACATTATAATATCAAGAGTAGCTGGAGGTTGAGCTGCATCCTGCTGTAACTGCATCATGCAGTCTGCTAGACTCTCCTATTTCATTTATATACACTGCTCTATAGGTGTGTACACACGCACTATTGTCACAAACTACGGGTCCGTCAGACCCTCCCGCTGGGCGGACGTTCTGCCGACAGTAGGACGTGTGTACAGTCTGTCGACAGACTGATAAGAAGACTGTTTCTGATAGATCCACTAAGCGGATCTGTCAAAAACAATCTTATCAGTCTGCCGACAGACTGTGCACACGTCCTACTGTCGGCAGAACGTCCGCCCAGCGGGTGGGTCTGACGGACCCGTCGTTTGTTACAATAGTGCGTGTGTACACACCTTAAGTAACATTACTTATTAGCCCACAATTTATCTCTCCTTTTTAACTCATGATTTATCTCTCTTTAAACTGACTTGACTCGTGATTTATCTTTCCTCATCTCTTTATCTTGTGAATTATCTCTCCTTGGAGTTGATGCACATAACAGCGGTAATACTGTTGTGTACCCTTCCGTGGCCTGCAGTACCGCAGGGTATGCCATTAGTTGCATGGTCATTGCTATGGTAACATGCGTTACTAAGGGTAATGCTCACTAGTAATACATGTTACCATAGCCACGGTAACACTACTCAAGTACCACAAGTCTCACTAATGGCGTAACTCATGGTACTGCAGGCGGAAGGAGGGGTAATATTGCCGTGCGCTGTGTGTGTACGGCAGTATTACGACTCTTATGTGCATCAACCCCTTTATTCATCTCATGCTTTAGCTCTCCCGTCACAGTTAAAGGGCAACTGAAGCAAGAGGGATATGGAGGCTGACATATTTATTTCCTTTTTTAACGATGCACATTGCCTGGCATTCTTGCTGATCCTCTGCCTGTAATACTTTTAGCCCGAGTGCTGTAATTTCAGTGCAGTAGATTTGGGCACAGCCAGAGCCACCATAGGCCATAATAGGAATTACGGCTATAGCGACGCACTGAGTAACTTCTGCGCCGCTGAAGTTGCTCTTAAAACACTGTAATTCAGCTTCCAGCAATAACTGGAAGCCAATTTACATCATTCCCCACTATCCATGTAGACCTAGAGGGGGAATAGTAATTAACGCCGCCGGGAACTTGTGCAGCAGCAGGATAAGCCATACCGGCTGCATCCTGCGCCCAAGTCTCCCGGCGGCCAGTTCATATGTATCCCTTTTAGCCATAGACCCTGAACAAGCATGCAGTAGATCAGGTGTTTCTGACATTATTGTCAGATCTGACTAGATTAGCTGCATGCTTGTTTTCTAGTGTGATTCAGATACTTTAGCTTTTTAAAAGGAAATAAATATGGCAGCCTCCATATTCTTCTCACATCAGTTCCCCTTTAAGGTGAAAAATAAGTAAGCTTTGTGAATAAACCACATTCTGATGTTTCCTCATATTAATACATTATCTTTCTCATACATCCACAGTGACAAAGTCTGAGAAAAATATGGCAACTTGGAGGAGCGACAGCAGGATGTGCAGCCAAGGCACCACCGAGATGGGCCTGCATGGAAATGGACAGACGTAAGTACATTATTTTCCAGCCTTCCACACATCCAAAGCAAATAAAGCTCTTCCTAAACTAAAAATTCCACTCAGAAAAAATGCTTCTTAACCCTGACTAAACATGTCACCATCACTCCACTATACAACCTGTAAATACCATACAGATGAAATCAATGAAGTATTAAATCAAAGTATTCACCAAGTTTTATCAGTTATTGCAATTTATTTTCATTCATTTTTTCTTATGCTTTTAGTATATATTTAGATCATCTAATTTTCCTTTTTTGTGTCCATGAAAACATACTGGGGCTGAATCACAAAGATTTTCTGTTGAATTATCTCACCTTACTTATGATTTATCTTTCCTAAAATGACAACTCATGGTTTATCTTTGCTGATTTGACAAAACTCATGATTAAAAAAAAAAAAAAAAAAGACGTATGGGGAGCATTGGATATATGGTACCAGAGTATTGCTACTTTATTAATTAAAACATGCTTTAATAAAATTGCATTTTTTCCCATAGAAAATTGTTTATAATGTGCAGATTTTTCAACTAACTCACACGCTCATACTACCAAAGGCATTCATACATTTCGAGCTACCTGGTGTCCCCTTTAAAAAACTGATTGTTGCTAACAAAATTTTTTAAAAAATAATAATAGTAAAAGATAGTAAAAGATTTTGGATCCAAGCAACTCTGTTTTGTCTTTATGCCCTGTTGATTACAATATTGGATGCACCTAAGTCACATAGCCAAGTTCACAGAATTCCTTTGTCCCGACTATATCTTATATGGCGCTCTATATTGCTCCCTGTATCTGGACTCTGTAACATAGGTCTCTGGAGTCTCTAGCTAGCGTGTGCTGTTAACCTAAACTAAGATCATCCTTTATGGCGATATTAGTTGCAGTTTTTATTGCAATATATTTTCCCCAACAAAATTCTGTCACGGATCCTCCACTGATTATTGTTCCCCCATGGACTGGTTCTTATGGCAGAGTCCCGCCTGGTGACTCTGCCCGTGATAGTGGGGCTAGCCTACTCACATTGACTTAGATGCAGTGTCTACTTCTGGGTGAGGCAGCTTCCTGACCTGTGATATCACTTCCTCCGACAGTGTCTCCTTCTCTTCCTTGATGGGTTAATGGATTGAAAAACACCCTATTGATGCTGTGAGTGCTCTGAGTCTCCCAGAACACCTCAGTTTATTTTCAGATCGACAAGTTTCAACGGTCTACAGCCGTTTTCCTCAGGGTCGTTCGGCCAGTTCGCCACCATCACTTTTTATATGTAAATCTTGATCGCCATATCCCCGCCTTTCTGGAATCCTCCCATTAGATTCCATTCTGCTCCAATCCTTAAAGGGAAACATATCCTGCATTAAGATGGCATATTCCAATGCACACTTATTGTAATCTCTACATTCATCCATCTATATTTTATTCTTCCCACACCAATATTTATATATATTTTTATATTGCGTGGAATGCTATTTCTGCTAGACAGATATTTTGCCAGAATTATAGGGTTTTAACAAGTTTTGAATAGGTTTAAATGGTTTTGATTGGTCCTCTTCATTTATACATGTAAAATGCACTGTCATAAAAAATAAAAATAATAAAGAATATATCATATAATATTAATAACAAAACAAGTGACAAATGCAAAAATTGCAAATTTATCTGAATACTCATCCCCTCCCCCCCCCCCCTCGCTCACCTTTCCTAACTCACTGGAGTGACGGGTCACTGGGTGCTCCGGGTGCACCAGGTAGCTACAACATTCCAATACTCAAGAAGCCAAACATCTCCATTTCCTCATTAAAGGCTTGTCTCCAATTGTCAGTTTTTCCATGTGTCAGTTTTCCTGCATTTGTTGTTTGACAGTTTTGCATTGCTGTCAATTAGCGGGTGCTGCAAAATATCGGTATTTGGGTGCCCGCGGTGCCTGATATATAGCAGGCGCTGTATTAGTATGCGTCCCTTTTATCTGATACCGCATTACACACCAGCCTTCCCTCCTGGTAACAGGAGGTGGGACGATAAATTAAGTGACTTCACTTGCTCACCAGAAAAATGTCTTTTTATAGGAAAAATGTCTTCACCAGGCTGCTCTTAGATAGATTAGTGATGTTTCTATTAGTGGTAATAGATCTGTATTATCTGCACTGTCCCTCCATTAATGTCATTGTACTCATCATAAACACTAATATAATAATATACATCTTAACACTGAAATAATGCATTTATTTTTATCTTGGATGTTGGCCTACATTTATAAAGATGGACAGGAATCCTAAAAAAAACAGTAAATATAAGTGATTTTATGTTGAAGAAAGAAAGACTTTATAACCCTGCGCAGCTGTCTGTAGTGCTACACTTACCACTGAGATTCCACTGAAAATGTATTCAGAATCTTGAGTCCTGCAAGTGATTTCTTTTATTTGCACTAACAGTATTTTTCTTTGAATAGGCCCATCCGGAGAGTGTGGCAGGACCACCCAGAGCTCCTGGACATGCACAGATCACCCATCTACGTGTAAGTACAAGATTTGGAAGGCATAAGAACATGACGTGTGTTTTGCTTGTAGAAGCCGCCGACAGGTCATGTATAGAGGGCACTGGGCACCGGGGGGCACATTAAACATTAGGGGGGACAGCGTCGGGGCTTTCATCTCGTTCGCCGCTCATCCCGATATCACTCGCTGTTACTGCCGCGCACCCGAGCAAGTCGGTCCTACATCTTGCAGTAGGTCTGACCCATTAATGCGACCAATGTCGGCCAGAGATTGGTCACATTGTCGGTCAGGCATGCACTTGGCGGCACCCATTTTCATCCAATTCCGATTATAAAAATCGAATTGTATGGTCGATCGGCTGCCAAGTCGCCTGAGGTATGGCCACCTTAAGAGTCACTGCCCTAACAAAGCTGGATAGATCTGTAATCATTAAGGGCAAAGACATTCACAGAACCCCTTCTATCCTCAGGGGTTTCATGCGATTTCAGTACCTGAGCATGCAATCTGCACATTTGTTGTAATGCAAATTTAAGCATCTTAAAAAAGACCTGTTTATGTTATTTCCTGTTTTAGGATGCGTGAGACGTGTATCCAGGACCTTCTGGACGAGTGGGGAGTGTGGATTCCACCCGACATTTCCCTTGAGGACTTCCTGGACCTGCAGAGAGCGTGGCTTCCATCCCACCCAACGGAGCAGCAGCTCCAAGGTAAGTGTCCTGCTCACGGAAATCTCCCCCGTTGGGTACACAGACATCAATAAGAACCTGACATATGTTTTAACCCTTCCCTGTTTCTTTTTCAATAAAAATAAATATTTTGCTGGACTTATGTTAACAGCTGATGTGTTCTCAGCAATATAGGCCTTTGTCTAACAGAGTGTTTCTTGTCTGTTGTTCTGTTAACAGACTCTGATGACAGCAACCGCCGCCGCCGATCCTGGGCCTCCCGCTGCCGATCCTGGGCCTCCCGCATCTGGAGTCTCTTCAGCTGCTGCGGCTGCAGCAGGGTGAGTATGGAATAAACAGAGCTTTGTGGCCGCTGCGAGGGCCAAAGACATTGTGGGAGTGATGCGGGCATTTTGCTGCATAGACTTCATTGTCAATTGCAGGTACAGCAGCTTTCCGGCAATGTGGGCTCTAGAGGCACTGGGTAGGATGGGGCAGTTAGTGCTAGGCCTAGGTAGGTGGCATGATGGAATTAGTGTAGGTAGTGGGTGGGGTGTTAGTGTTAGGCGTAGGTAGGGTGGTGGGGTTAGTGTTAGGTGTAGGTAAGGTTGGGGGTTAGTGTTAGGCATAGGCAGAGGGTGGGTGGGGGGGCTAGTGTTAGGTGTAGGTAGGGTGGTAGGGTTAGTGTTAGGCATAGGTAGAGGATGGAGGGATAGTGTTATGTGTAGGTAGGGGGTGGAGGGTTAGAGTTAGGTGTAGGTAAGGTGGGAGGTTAGTGTTAGGCGTAGACAGAGGGCGGAGGCTAGTGTTAGGTGTAGGTAGGGTGGTAGGGTTAGTGTTAGGCGTAGGTATGGGGTGGGGGGTTAGTGTTAGGCATAGATGGGGGGTTAGTGTTAGGGCTAGGTAGGTGGGGGTTAGTGTTAGGGGTAGGTAGGGGGGAGGATTAGCGGGAGAGTTAGGTTAGGTAAAGCAATAGTAGAATATCAGTGACATTACTGATATCCTTCTATCTGCATTATCCAGTGCCGCAACAGTAGAATAATAGTAACGTTACCAATATTCTACTAGTGGCTTCATCCCAAATTGCCAGGCGCCTTTTTTGCATGTATGCTCCTGTTACTGCTCTCGCAGCTTTAATTCCAACAGGTCCACAAAAACCACCGGCTACGGACTTATCCACCAATTATGACACCGAATGGATCTTCCGATTGAGGTGATGTGACCGATGCACAAAGACGTAGGGGCGCTTCCTGGATTAGGGCAGATGGCAAAACATCCACCCATACCGAGTGCATCTGGATTTCCCTCCTTGGATTTGCCATTCATAACCGGACATGACAATTTTTTACCGAATGGTCACGAGTGGCTTTCTAGCCTCGTGGCAGACATATTGTGGGGCTCAGACCCCCCTTGCATAGATCAGACCAGAATGTTCTGATCAGACGTCATGAAGTCATTGGGATATTTTGTTGCTGCGTCTGCAGCTGCAAACGTTGCTTCCTTCGCCTCAAGGAGCAACGCCCCGTGTGACGGTATGAGTGCTTCCTCCAATGAAGATGGCGCTTCAGCCACTCATACACAGTCCACACAATGACATCATCACCGGACTTGGCATTTTACCCGCATAGTCACGGTTGGCCATCCGGCCCCGTGGCAGACACATTGTGCAGCTTGTACCCCTGGAGTGCGGCTGCACATATCTTCACTACAACATCTGACCGCCGTGGAAGACTGAAGAGATGAAAGAAGAATCACAGCAGAGAAACACCAGCATCATCTTCCACCGTCAGAAAGAGGAGCATCCACAAGGCTACAAGACCGCCTTAATACCTGATACACATAATGCAATTTTCCCATCAAATCGATGAGCATGTCAGTAGCAGATTGGATATGCCAAACATTATCGATAGACCCATGGATCTAATGGGAACATTGAATTGTGTGTATCGGCCTTTATGCCCGGAGAGGTGGGGCAGTGCACTAGCCATGGGCCCTCCAGAGGTTTCCTCCACAGGGGTTTTTTCCTCTCCTGCGTGCTACGTGCCATATTGGTGGCTCCTCTCCAACACAGGACCACCACCAGCTCTGCTAGCTTTATGTAACATCTTCAATAAAGCTCAGAAACCATCTACTCCACTGCATCTTTTTACTTTAGCTGTAGAATATTACTTTAATGTGTGTTGTGATGTTTCCTCATTGGAGGGGACCATTTCAGTTCAGTTTATTTTTCAGGTTGTAAAACAATTTGGCTTGGTAAAATTGGGTGTAAGCTGCCCACTTATTGCCAAAACAATAGTGGCATTTGGGTACATTTTGGAGAGATTTATTCTTTTTGTTTGTTTGTTCTTTGTTTTTTATTGAAAAAGTTGCATGATGGTCTCACTTAAGGTGGCCATACATGGTACAATTTTTCAATTAGGTAATTTAGTTTATTATTCCATTAGATCGAATATAAAGATTTTTCCAGCATGTCCGATCATTTTTCCCGAAAAAACGGGATAATCGTTCAAATTTCTTGATCGAAAAAACTTTCATTCAATTCGATCATTTAGATCGAATAAACGGGAAAATCGAACAATTTTATTGTACCGTGTATGGCCACCATTATTTATATTTATAGTGATCAATTTCGGTGAGCAAAGAAGGGGAATAGAGAGAAATATTATCCTAAACTCAAAACTATTTACAGGGTTGAAAAATGAAAGCTGGAAAGAGGATGAAACTGAAAGGTAATTCACAGTGAACCCATACACTACAGGAAACACACATGGCGTGCAATCGTACACGTGTGATGTTGTGAACTAGACCTTAGCAGTGGAGTCCCACAAGGCTCAGTACTAGGTCAATTTCATTTTAATGTATTGTATTTGGTAACAACCTAGTGGAAGGAATACAAAGTAATCAGGGTTCTCTCATGATGCAAGGTGAAACATTTGCATCAGGTGCAGAGATCTCAGGGGCAGCATTTTTGTACTGTGTGTACCTTCCTGAGGAGGAATGGAGTGGCTGAGGGTGAGCAGTTTGTTTGTCACAGACTCACAGCCAGCCAGTGTGCTATTGTGTTGAGCTGCAGCATGTCATGTAAAAACATTAAATGAAGCAGAGTAAATTGTCGGGTGCTGTACGATCATTCCAAATCTGGGTGGGTGGCGCATTCTCACAAATTTGCCTCAGGCAGCAAAAAGTCTCGAACCAGCCCTGAAAGTAATATTGCTATCTTTACAGATGATACATTATCAACACTAAGCAGGATAGTGACATATCACAACAGGATCCTGACAGTATAGCTG
Organism: Hyperolius riggenbachi; assembly: GCF_040937935.1. Classification (NCBI taxonomy): domain Eukaryota; kingdom Metazoa; phylum Chordata; class Amphibia; order Anura; family Hyperoliidae; genus Hyperolius; species Hyperolius riggenbachi. The sequence goes on along the minus strand of NC_090650.1, from coordinate 341,111,485 downwards.
TATGGACAGGTATATGGCAGATTACATTTTATGTTGATAAATGTAAGGTCATACATCTTGGAAGTACCAATGGCAGAATTTCATATAAACCAAGTGGCATACAGTTTGGAAAATCAGGTGTGGTCAATATTGATTAATAAGGTAAGCAATTATATTCAGTACCAAACAGCAGCAGCTAAATCAAATTAAACCTTGGGATGCACAAAATGAGAATTAAAATCACAATACATTATTATACTACTCTGTGTGTATAAATCACGAGTGAGGTCTTATCTGGAGTATAGGATACACTATAGGAAGGATATTGAAGTTCTAGAACCGGTATAATGAGGAGCAACTAAAGTAATCAAAGGAGCTGAATACCAAAAAAAGGTTAGATGAACTAGATGTATTTAGCTTTGAAAAGAGACTACTGTGAGGTGACCCCCCCCCAAGATCAATATTAACCACCCTGGCGTTCTATTGATTGCGCCAGGGTTGCGCCAGGGTTCCTGTTACATGTCGGGTAGCAGCGGATCGGCAGAGAGCCGCGGCGATCGCGTCCAACACGCAGCTAGCAAAGTGCTACTTTTCACCCGCTCGATTCGCCGCTATTGTCCGCCTGCGGGGATCGAGAGCGGAATCGATCCCCGCGGTGATCGGACACGTCGGATATTATCAATGGAGCCATTAGCTTTCTCGATTGATAAGTGGGCATCGAGCCGTGTATACCCAGCATTAGATGCTCCCCTGCAGGGAAAGCTGGACAAATCCGAACTAGAGATAATGTTATTTTGTGTTTAATTGTATCGAGTGAGAAATGTAAACAAACCCTTCTCTGACACTGCAAACTCTCCTGAAGACAGTGAGACAATCAGAAAGAATCGGAAAGCAAAAAAAGTGTACTTTGGGAACGTATAATTTCTAAATGAATAATAATACTTATGCACAAAAGCAAATACGATAACCGTATGGCATATACAAAGTAGGAAAACGTGTTTTTATTGAATATTATGTCAGGGTTTTATACCGCTTTAAAGTTACTTTTATTCAACCAGCAAGTATCTTATATTGACATAGGTGTCCCCAAATGATAATAAGAGGATGTACAAGAGGCATTATTGTGGAAAAAAACATTTCTCGGGTTTTATTTACATTTGAGCAAAAAGTGTCCAGTCCAAAATTATTCATGCCCTTCTCAATAATCAATATAAAAGCTTTCATTGGCTATTACAGCAATCAATTGCTTCCTATAATTTCAGACCAGCTTTTCGCATGTCTCCACAGGTATTCTTGCCCATTCATCTTTAGCAATGAGCTCCAAATCTTTCAGGTTGGATGGTCTTTTTGCCATCACCCTGATCTTTAGCTCCCTCCACAGATTCTCAATTGCTTCCAAGTCAGGACTCTGACTGAACCATTCCAAATTGTTAATGTTGTTGTCTTCTAACCATTCCTTCACCACTTTTGCAGTGTGTTTTGGGTCATTGTCATGCCAAAATGTCCACTGGTGCCCAAGGCCAAGTTTCTCTGCAGACTTCCTGATGTTGTTGTTGAGAATCCTCATGTATTGCTCTTTTTTAATCTTGCTGTTTACTGGGTCCAGGTTCCCTGGTCCATTGGCTTAAAAACACCCACAAAACATTAGGTTTTGATAGTGAGGATGGGGTTCTTTGGGTTTAAGACTTCTTCTGCCAAAGAAAAATTTTTCAATTTACTAAGCTTATCTCCTGTCTTTAATAACGTTTCTAGAGTGGTCACCATGGGGATAAGGCATGTCGTATTAAGGAAACATTTTACCTCAGGCAAACCTAAAGTTAACTCTTCTGTCTTTAAGTTAACTCTTTAATCCTTAAAATAACTCCAGAGTTAAAGACAGGCTGTTTATTAACTGCATGTGAAAATAACTACAGAGGAGGTAAATTAACTACAGAGGAGGTAAAATAACTACAGAGGAGATAACTTAACTACAGAGGAGGTAACTTAACTACAGAGGAGGTAACTTAAGGAATGAAGAGATAAGATAACTCTCTCTTATGTGGAGGTAAGTTTTCTCTTGCCTTATTATCTCCAGCATGATCTTAGTGAATTGAGGCCAATCTGTGTGGAGGTAAGTTTTCTCTTGCCTTATTATCTTCAGCATGATCCTAGTGAATTGAGGCCTATGTCCAAAAGACTAATTTTTACAGCACACCAGAAGTGAGAGGGATATGGAGGCTGTTGTATGTATTTCCTTTTAAACAGTACCAGTTGCCTGGCAGTGCTCCTGATCTTGCAGGCTGCAGTAGTGCCTGGATTGCATACCTGAAACAAGCATGCAGCTAATCTAGTCAGACTTCAGTCAAACAGACAGACACATCTGATCTGCATGCTTATTCATGGTCTGTGGCTGAAACTACTAAAGGCAGAGGATCAGCAGGACAGCCTGGCAATTTGCATTGTTTAAAATGAAATATAGATGTCAGCTTCCATATCCCTCTCACTTCAGGTGTGCTTTAAACATTTCTTTCTCAGTTATGCCATTTTATGTTCCACACAAATAAATCACTTCTATTGATCTGCATGCGCCATCCAATATTCACTCCTGATCAATGGGTTTTTCATGTTATCCACTAAAATGAGCACATCTGAGTAAAGATCTGTCACTGGAAATGTTTCAGAAACCTGAATTTCCCAAATGCCACACTTCAGCACCCCAGCAAGTGGACAGGGCCACAGGGAGTCCACTTACTTGTCCACGGCTTGGAAGGAGGAAGCGGTGGAGTCGCATGGAGAGCGCCGTGCAGCCATGAAGAATTATGGTTTCTGAATTCAATGTCCCAAATTCAACACCAACGCTAAAAATGATCCAGTCAAATGTTGGTACATTCAGATTGAAATTGGCTGATTACTTCTGCTTGTGTTCTGGGAAACATTTTTGCAGTTTGACTCGGTGATCTTTTTATTATTGGAATAAGAACATCTGGGCAGCATGGGGGTGTAATCATTATCAATCTCACCTTGCTGCGCTGGGTCCCCGATCTGAATCCCAGCCAGGGCACTATGTGCAAGGAGTTTGCATGTTCTCCTCATTTCTGGGTGGATTTCCGCCAGCACTCCGCTTTCCTCCCACATCCCAAAAACATACAGATACGTTAATTGGCTCCCGCCACCCCCCCCCCCCCCCCCCGAATTGGCCCTAGACTACAACGGACATATGGCTAAGGTAGAGATTAGATTAGGAGCCCTTTTGAGAGTCAGTTAAGTAACAATACTAAATACTAAGTACAGTGCTGCAGAATATGTCAGTGTTATATTAATACACAATAATAATAATAACTGCTGTCTGGATTTTTTAGAACAGAAGCGCCAGTGTAGAGTAAAACGTTTAAAAAACATTTAAAAAGGGTCGGTAGTTGTGGACTTACTTCCCATAGGTAGACACAACAGTCTATAAACAATGTATTCTGTATTTAAGACACTCCAAAAAAAAAATGCAGCACACTTTGCGGGCAATCTCCCGCTTCATCAGGCAACAATAAGGAGCTTGTTTCAATCTCAGCAAGATTGAGCGTCTCCCATCCAGCATATGGCCTCAGATCACTCCAAAGTTTGTTCACAGCTTCAGGGGCAAAGAAGTATTTAAAGAGAACCCGAGGTGGGTTCTAAGAATCTTATTAGCGCACAGAAGCTGGGTCTGCATATAATGCCCAGCCTCTGTTGCTATACTGCTCCCCCCCAGCCCCCATCTGCGCTCTGCTGTCAACCATAAATCATACGCCGTGCTGCGTGTCGCAGCCGGCTGTTTACATCTGTACTTGTCAGTCTCGCCGCTTCCCCGCCTCCTCTAAGTCGCCGCTCTCCACCTGCGTCCCTTCCCTCCCCGCTGATTGGAGGGAAGGGACGCGGGCAGGGAGCGGCTACTTAGAGGAGGCGGGGGAGCAGCGAGACTGGCAAGTACAGATGTAAACAGCTGGCCAGCACAGCGTATGATTTATGGGGGCATAGCAGAGCGCAGAGGGGGGCTGGGGGGGGGAGCAGTATAGCTACAGAGGCTGGGTATTATATGCAGACCCAGCCTCTGTGTACTAACAAGATTCTTAGAACCCACCTCGGGTTCTTTTGAAGCTTTCCAACGTGCCAGCATAGTTTCCTATGTAATTTACTCTGCTTATTTTTTTGCTCATGTCAAACATTTGAATCCCCCAGTCTTGTTTGAAGTGTTCACAACCTAGAGTGAAAATGACTCTTTTGGTAATCAGCCTATAGTATGTCATGAATCTTGATTAATTAAGTTTTGACCCACATTATCCCAGTTCCAATAGACGTGAATGGGAGGTGGGGTGGATGGAACACCCATACATCTTGTGCATTCGGAGTTTGTCTCCAGGAAATTCACCCATAATACTAAGGGCCCGTTTCCACTTGTGCGGTGCGAATCACCGCGGTAAAAATTCGCATGCAGATGCGAATTTCGCATGCGGGTGTACGCGAATTTTCATTCTAATTCGCATGCGAATTCGCATCAATGACGCTGTATGCGAATTTAACCATGGCAGTGCCTGTGTGCTTTTCCATTGATTCCATGCGAATTTGCATGAAAATTCGCATACACCCGCATAGCGGTATGCGAATTCTGATGGCTCTGCCATGTGGATTTTTCTCGCGGACGAAAACGCTCAGAAATCCTGACAAGTGGAAACAGTCCCATCCACTTATATTGGCTATGCGAATTCGCATGCGGCAAATGCATGCGAATTCGCGATAGTGGAAACGGGCCCTCAGTGAAGAGACTCGGAGGTCAGGCCAGGTTCATACTTGGGGATACAAAAAGCAGTCAGTCCATACAGGTCACACTGTTAATCAGTGGCGTAGCAATAGGGGGTGCAGAGGTAGCGACCGCATTGGGGCCCTTGGGCCAGAGGGGCCCTGGGGGGCCCTCCCTTAAGCACAATATTAGCTCTCTATTGGTCCTATGCTGGTAATAAACACTTTTGTAGATATTTTGAATAGTAGTTATCATTAACAAACTGTCCCCCATCCCTTTCTTGCACCTCTGACACTGTGGTTGTCCTTAACAGGTTTTGGTGCGCTGTATCAATTGTTATGTAGAGCGTGCTTGGGGGGACCCATGTAAAACTTTCACCGGGGCCCATAGCTCCTTAGCTACGCCACTGCTGTTAATTGAGGTCATGGGGAAATGCTGATCCTCCCATTAGTCTCTTGACAGAACGGAATTGGTTAAAAAAGGAAATTACTTTTATTGCATTATTTTTGGCAATATGAGTTATTTCATAGTATAGGGAGAATGAAAAATATGTCTTTCATTAATACCACAGCTCACATCTTTGATCAACAGGCAATTAAGAAAAGTTGCAATGATTTTGCATGATAGCATTTTGTATTTTTACATGGAGCCCAAGGTACGCAATGGATGTGTCACCCCAAAACCAACTAAAGACAGCTGCAGTGTCCAAGAGGTGTACTCAGATTAAGGAAACTGATAAGGATTATCACTATTCAGTGCACATAAACAAGTCTTCATTACTAGCATAACGTCAATTACAACCTAATAAGATGGATGAAGGAGGGCCCCTAATAGACTTCTCTATCACAGGGGCCCCAGAGCAGTCACAACCTCTGCATCCCCTATTGCTACGTCACTGACAGCAACCTACTAGTGCCTGCTCGCATCTCCTTCTGAGTCATTCAACAGTATGCAAACACTTTCAGGTTGATGCTAATTTCATGTATATTCATACCTCCCAACCTTTTGAGATAGAAAGAGGGACACTTAAGCCACACCCCCTAATCACACCCCTGACACACTCCTAGTCACACATACCATAAAGATTTCATAGGAAAAATGTGATGTTGTATAATTCAAACCACACTTGTCCTTACTATCCTGGTTCATTTTCCTTCATATTGACATTTGAAAATAAAGGTGCGTAAACACTATAGTCGTTTGAAACGATCGTTCCCCGATCATTTCAAACGACGATCGTTTAAAAAAAAAGCAGCCAACGACCATTAAGTCTAACGACGGACGAGCTAGATCGTTATTTTTTTTTTTTTATATATTAAACATTTGGGTATTTTTTGGGAGGGTGGGATGTAAACAGTAGTCTTAGAGTGTAAATGTGTGTTGAGTTTTATTTTTTTTACTTTTAGTTGTAGTTTTACTTTTTGGCCATGAGTTTGTTTACATGACGTCACTCTAAGCGTAACATACGCTTTGAGAGACGCATGGGGGACGCAACAGCCAGAAAAAGTGAAGTTTTTGAGAGAAACTGTTGCTTTTTCTGCGGGGGAAAGGAATCAGTGATCGGGCACCATAGCCCGATTCACTGATTGCCAGGCTAACGAACCGCGGCCGGGAGCGTGCGTGCACGCGCGCAATTGGCCGCAGGAGCGCGCGGACGCGCACATGGCCTCCTGGGCGTAGCTAGTACGTCCAGGAGGCCAAAGTAGTTAAAGGATACACAAGGTGACATGTGGCAGGATGAGACAGACAAGTGTATGTACAGTGCCAAGCAGACAAATAACTATGTTGTGTTTCTTTTTTATTCTTCTGCCTAAAAGAATTAAAAATCAGGCATGTAAGTGTCAGGTTTTTGTCTGGGTTGGGCCCAGGTCGGAGCCTGGTTGGACTATAGCTTAACCCTCACTGATTAGGAAGGAATTAAACCATAAAACAATTTTCTAGCAGAAAATGGCTTCTGAGAGCAGGAAAGAGATAAAAGGGTCAATGGTTAATAGATTTTAGCTCTGGTAATCTTTCAAATAATGCTTCTTTGAGCATAGACCAAAAACTTTAAAAGTAGATTTAAATATAAAATAAAACTGTGGAATATATAAAAAAGCTCATTTTTAGGAGCAGGATAATAGATATAAATGTTTTTCGCTGCAGGAAATAGGACCCTGCTATACAGATGTGGGGCATAAATAAACAACGTATGTTTTGTATCCATTTCCTTCCCACTAGGCAAGGCAAGGTCTGAATTTACACATGACAATTTTCGTATAAATTTTGCCTCTGATGAAGCAGGTTTGAACCTGCGAAACGGCTGCTAGGCCTACACTTTACAATTTATGTTGGGATAGTTGGGGATGCAATAAAGGTGTGATTTGATTGGATCCTTTTGTGGATGGTGCCCGGATTCTTGCCTTCTTTATTCCTACATCGTTTAAACTTTCTGTCTAGAGGCCCAATCACTCCACCTGTTACCCCCAAAATTTGCTGAATGCGTTCTGGTGCCAATCATTCTCTCGCTATCTCCGATTAGTCTTGTCACGTAGCTGGATAGGAATTCAGTTTAACTGAACAGAGTTACATGCCACATTACAAGAAGATGGGAACAGACACCACTGAAAAGACTTAAAAAGGTCCACAGAGCATTGTTAAGAATATATTTATTTTAACATGCATATACTGTATGGGACATATTTAAAGAGTGAGAGTGATATGGAGGTGGCCATATTTGTTTCCTTTTAAAAAATACCTGTTGTTTGGCAGCTCTGCTGATCTATTTGGCTGCAGTAGTGTCTGAATAACATCAGAACTAAACATGCAGCTAATCTTGTAAGTTCTGACAATATTGTCAGAAATACCCGATCTGCTGCATGCTTGTTCAGGGTCTATGGCAGAGGATCTGCAGGGCAGCCAGGCAACTGGAATTGCTTAAAAGGAAATAAATATGACAGCCTCCATATAACTCTCAACTCGGACAAGACACAGAACATTCAGGCCTGGAACCCACTAGCAGTATGTTACTAAGCCGTTTCTGAAGCCTTGTCTGCATTATAAATTGCCAGCGCTATCGCAAGCGCTGCACGATTTATGGAGCGATTTTGAAAGCGCTTTTTTAAGCGCTTTCAGAGTGATTTGCGCTTAGAGAAGCACTTTTCTAAGTGCTTTAGTGTAGCGATGTTTTTTTTCACTTCCTGACGTAAGTCAGGAAGTTGACTTTTTGCCCCGGAAATAAATAAATACATTGGGCTTGATTCACAAAGCCGTGATAACTCTTATCACGGTCGCTCTAGCGTTATAGCGTGTGCAACGTTTTTCACAAATTTTCAAGCAACATCGCGGCCGTTTTCAAGTGAAAATGGCCACGATTTCATGCGCAAATTTGCGTTTGCGCGTGAAAAACATTACACACGTTATAGCGCGAGCAAAACACTAGTGCGACCGTGATAAGAGTTATCACGGCTTTGTGAATCAAGCCCAATGTATTTATTCATTAAAGCACTCTGAAAATCCCTTCTCAAAGTGTTTTTTCAAGCGCTCAGTAATTTTCCTATCTTTTCTATTAACTCGCAAATGCTCAGAAAATGGTGCAGGACCCGCGTTTGCGATTGGATAAAAAGCATGAGCTATCTATCCAATCGCAAACGCGGGTCCTGCACCATTTTCTGAGCATTTGCGATTTAATAGAAAAGATAGGAAAATCACTGAGCGCTTGAAAAAACACCTTGAAAAGGGATTTTCAGAGTGCGGTAATGAATAAATACATTGGGCTTGATTCACTCATGTACGAACACTCACATAGAGCAACATCGCAAAAGCGATTTTAAGGCGATTTTTAAAGTCATCAGCGCTTTAAAAAAGTGAAAATGCTCCTAGTGGGAACAAGCCCTAAGCGCTTGTGATTTGAAAAGCTCTTGCTGATGTAATGCTATGGGTGTGATCCCACTTGAGGGATGTGAATTTATACAAACCCCCCATAGCACTGCAATAACAAGAGCTAAAATCACTAGCGCTTGAAAAAGGCTGCTAGTGGGTTTGAGTTCTTACATACATGCTTTTTTCCTGGCAGACTCAAAGCACCAGAGCTGCAGCCACTAGAATGCACTCTATAGGCAGTAGTAGGGTTGAAGACTTTTGCCCAAGGTCTCCTCACTGAATAGGTGTAGGCTTAGGGCCTGTTTCCACTACATGCAAATTCTGGATGCAGAAAACTGACTCTTATGAATGCTTATGGGAAATCTGCATCAGTAAAATCGCGTTTAGTGGAAACAGGCCCATAGGCATTCATTGGAGTCAGTTTTTCTGCATCCAGAAGGCGCAGTAGTTCTGCGCCTGCGCAGTACAGCCCGGCGGACGTCCGATGACGTCAGCGCGCCCGCGTGGGACGCAGAAGTGCCAGGCCTTGGAGCGCAGAAGAGCCCGACTTGGCAGCCAGCCTGGCTAGGTCGGGTCGGCCACCGGGAGCCTGCGGAGCGGCGGCGAGGGCACCTCCTGCCTGCCACGGGCTGGAGGAAGCCCCAGGTAAGTGGATATTGATTTTTATTTTTTTACAGCCCTCCCTGAACCTTCCCTTTAAGGAACCTAAGTTGAACATTAAGGCTACTTTCACACTGACTCGATGCAATTAGTTTGTAATGGTACCTACATTCCCACTGGCGCGTAATCAGTGTGGTGAAGTTTAATTCACCAGCACAACACAAGGCATGCTTTCAGGTACTGGATGACCTGCGCGTTAACATACTTCATGTACTGTATGCTTCACTGTATGCAATGAAATACATGCATACTGCACAATGTGACTTCTCACCTCTGTTGTATTTTTATAGGGTAATTCTACACCTCAGTGTGAAACTAGATGCTCATCTCTGTTTTTACTATGGCTGCTTAATCATGATGATTAAAGGATACCGGAGATGACATGTGACATGATGTGTGTATGTACAGTGTATGTACAGTGCCAAGCACACAAATAACTTCCGCTGTCTGCTGTGTTCCTTTGTTTCTTTCTCTGCCTGAAAGGTTTAAAAATCAGGTATGTAAGTGGCAGTTCCTGTCTGGGTCAGGACTGGGTCGGACTACCGTGTAACCCTCAGTGATGAGGAATTACAGTCATAAAACACTTTCCTAGCAGAAAATTGAATCTCAGAGTAGGAAAGAGATAAAAAGGGTCAATGGTTCATAGATTTTAGCCTGGCATACTTCAATGAATGTGTCATTGAGCTGAAACAATGAAACGGTAAAAACTTAGAAAGAATATTTAAATATAAAATACAAATGTGGGATATCTAAAAAAGTCATTTATAGGAGAAGGAGGATAGATGAAATTGTTTATCTTGTCAGTTTATTTTCACCTCAGGTATCCTTTAAACCAACTTCTTGAGTCTAGAGATAGTGAATAAGATGCCAAAAACTTGCTGCAATGCAAATTGTATGCAGTTTGAAATTTAACCAGTTCAGTTGCCAGGAAGAACATTGGATTGGCCCAAATACATGCTGCATACAATTTGTGTTAGATATACACGCGGACAGAAATTATTGGCATTTCAATTCCCATCACTGCTTGCAATATTGGATTTTGGGTGCAGTATTCTAATTCTGCCAGCAGGTGGCAAACTCTGACTATAAAATAACACACATGAACAGAATAAAACCAAATCTTAGGAACAATGGTTGTTATCTTTATTCCCTTTTAAAGGATACCCGAAGTGACGTGTGACATGATGAGATAGACATGTGTATGTACAGTGCCAAGCACACAAATAACTAGGCTGTGTAACTTCTTTTTCTTACTCTGCCTGAAAGAGTTAAACATCTGGACTACAATGTGACCCTCACTGATAAGAAATTAAAACTATAAAACACTTTCCTAGCAGAAAATGGCTTCTGAGAGCAGGCAGGAGATAAAAAGGGTAAATTGTTCATAGATTTTAGCTCTGGTATACTTCAATGAATGTGTTATTGAATGTGATAAAAAGTAGATTTAAACATACAATAAAACTGTAGAATATCTTAAAAAGTATTTTTATGAGAAGGAGGATAGATACAATTGTTTATTTAATTTGTTTATTTTCACCTCGGGTGTCCTTTAAGTATACTAGTTACCCAACTATCAGGCCAGCCAACAGGACTGCCAGGCAAATCGGATTTGTAAAGGGTCATTACTGAAATCTTTTCACTTCCAGTTTAATTTAAACATTATAAAAGTGTACATAGCGGCAAAGGTAACAAAATTAGTAAAGGCGAAAGTATTAGGTATGTAAATAACAGGTAATGTTACTTTTGACACCAAAAACCACACACCACCAGTTTATGCTGTTCAACTGGTGAATAATTTTATTAAAGTAACAATAAACTAACACTTGGTTACATATGCAAATGCAAAATCATGAGGCAAATAAAAGCCCCACTAATCCAATGACCTGACTTCATACAGTTCCAGTTCCAGTTCCAAACACTCAGGTAATGACTGCCAACTCCATAATCAATCCTAATCCAGCATCCAGAGTGCTGATAAATGGCACCACTGAGAAGTGACCCAATGTGGTGATATTGTGCCACCCAGCAACACTCACAGATGTTGTGACAGTCCACTACCAGCTATAAACACACCACTGTACTGCCAGATGTAAATCACACGTATAGCCCCCGCACATTCCATGCAACAACCAATCACTGCTGTGACCACCCATAAGGTACCATTCAACTCAGCCATCCAAGGCAGCCTGTGTGGAACGAAAAACACCAAATCCAGTTCATTGACATACAGAGCTTGCACAAAAATACAGTTCAGATGCATGATTCCTTATGTAAACTCATATTGCATGTTGTGTAGATGGTTACTTATCCAAGCATGTAGATATCCAAATATATAATATGCACGTTGTAACTGCAAAATAGTTTCCTCATCTAAGCATACAGTATTCCATAGTCAGTATTGCATCCATATTAAAAACCCAATTGCATGTGTAGTACAGTTCCTTAGTCGCAGTGCTAGTGCTGCCTAGATATTCCTCCTCAGATGGCATGTAAATGGTAGCAGAAATTGTTAGTTACCACCTCAAACGATCATCTGGCCTGCGGTAATAGCACTCGAATCCTCCACATGACTCAGGAGTGCACCGCGGAAGACTCATCACCAGATACTGTGCCACCACTGATGGAGAAGCTACTTGTATCTCTCCTGCAACTGGCAGCATTCACAGTGAGATTGCCAGCTCAACCCATCCATCTAAGACCTCACAGCTTGATCCAACGTGTATTGACGAATTGTAATGGAAAGACAGTAGAGGTGTGACACAGGCCCTATGCGTTTCGCTCAACCCAGGGACTTCCTTAGGACGTTCTGGGTGCTTACACTGGTCTTTTGCCTTCAAATACTCTGTAACTGCTGACGTCAGTCAGTTTGCTTTCCACAGTGCTTATACTTCCTATCTAACGCCATCCTCTAGATTATATACCATATTACATTCCAACATAAGTTTCTCTCAGCTGTGGTACCTATGCTCATATATGTCTATTGATGCCATTCAAATCCTCTATTTACACACATAACCACTATCACAGGTGAAAGATTTTATGTATAACATATATACACACAATAGTAATATGGCAACTGCCCATTCATACTACAGTACTTATAACCATTTAAAAACATTAACAATATTGGTGCATATATAAACACATACAAATAGTCATCATATACCTTGACTGACATATGTATAAATGCATCATTCAAACTAACAGTCATTGCACCATATATCCATCCCCCTAGTACTATAATAATATAAATAAATAGATTGCTGGCTTCACTCCAGTAAAATGGAGGGGAGGGGGAGGAGGGGGGAGAGGGAGGGAGGTAGAGATGGGGAGGAGAGAAGTGTGGGGGAGGGGGAGAGAAGAGGGGTGGGAGCCTGGGAGGATGTTACTTTTGAGTTCGTCGCATGAGAATCACATATATGTTACCTAGCCCTTATTAAAATATGAGACACTAGATAAAAGACTAGCTCATTTGATAAATGGGGGCTAGGCCTCGGCAGAGAAAAGAAGGAATTGTTCATATTTTGCAGCTTTAAGATGGACCAAGTGAATCCTCAAGAATGGAAGGTGGAACTCCATCTGTCAGGTTAACCTCTTCTCTCCCTGCACCACTTGTCACATGACTGCAGAGTGGCAGTAACTGTTTGTTCAGGAGCATTCGCTGCTTCTGTGATAGTTATTTTTCATGTTACACTTTTTTGTTAAAATCTTAGGACATTTTTATTATGCTTATTTGAACATTCTTGTATTTCATTTTACATATTATTGTGCTTATCCCTCTCGAAGTACATTCTTTATCATGCACATTCAGTCTTATATCACCCCCAGCTATTATTTTTTTCCATAAAATATGTATAAATATCTATTATGTATCTCTCTTTTTTTTATCTCTTAAAGAACACTAGGTGGTGCCAAGCCAATACCCTATAAAGGTCACTCACATCACTATTCCAATACTCTTCTGCCTTTACCCTAAGCTGTTTATGTATTTATGAGGGATTTGTTTGTTTACATATAGGATACACACTACTGACACTTCTGTTTACATTTTATTGCTATAATATTACCAGGGTGACTTCTCCATTTTATAGTCATATAATACCCTGTTGTCGGCCCTGGAGAGATTGATTGTTGGAGTGGAGATGGGCAATTCTCTCCACTTGATCTTATAATGGTTGCCCTATAGGACAGGGGTCCCTAACCCTTTTCAGCCCAAGGACCGATTTCCAGTGTGGCTTTTTTCCTAGGGACCGGGGGTGGGGCTGGGTGTAGACTAGGGGAGGAATGTTAGTGTGAGAGTAAGGTTATGGAAGGTGATAGTAGATTATGATTCAACCTCCTTATGACCACTTCACACCGATAGGCGTGAATGGGGCGGCTCCCCCAGGACCGTGTAACCCCAATTGGCGTTAAGTCCTGGGGGCGTGGTTTGCAGGGGATCGCGCGCGCCTATGCATGTGCACCTCTGCTCCACTCCGTCATCATTCTACCAGCGCCGATTGCCGCTAGCAGACTGTTAAAAAGCATCTATTTACATTGTACAGCACTGCCAATCTACGGCAGTGCTGCACTGGGAAAGTGTCACTCGGATGTCCCCTGGAGTGATCAGCTCTCATAGGCTGATGCCTATGAGAGCAAATTGCTGGGATTGGTTGCCAGGGGGATGGGGGGGGGGGGATGGGGAATAAAAATAAACACAAAATAGACAATTTATTTTAAAAAAAGAAATACATTTATAAAAAAAATAAAAAATCAGCCTTCAGCAGCAATCAGAGCCCACCAACAGAAATCTCTGTTGGTGGGCAGAAAAGGTGTGTGTGTGTGTGTGTGTGAGGGGAGGAGGTCATTTGTGTGCTAAGTTGTAGTGCTCTGCAGTGAGCTCTTAAAACTGCAGACCATTGAATTGGAAAAAAAAGAGCCTGGTCACTAGGGGGGTGTAAGCCTATAGTCTTCAAGTGGTTAAATTGAAAATGATATTCTAGTATCCATTATCTGCATTAAGGGAGTTTCTAGCCCTAACGATCAGTGGCACGTGCCCCGGATCTGTTCTGGGGTGCCCCAGATGTCCTCCAGACAGATTCAGCTGTGGTGCCTTAATGGCGGGTATGCTGGGAGCTGTAGTGCATCAATCAGAGCTATCCCGGGTGCTGCGGTGCTTCTATGTGGGCATACTAGGTACTGTGGTACCATACTGGGCACTATGATGTGTTAATGTGGGCATGCAGGGATCTGTGGTGCATCAATTGGGCTTATGCTGGGTGCTGTGGTGCCTCTATGTGAGCATACTGGGTGCCGTGATGCCTTTATGGAAGCATGCAGGGAGCTGTGGTTCTTCTGTGGGGGCATGCTGGGAGTTGTGTGAGGCTCATGGGATGGGAGCATGGGAGGGAGTCCACTACAAGGTCAGGTGCAATGGGGAGACTGCCAGATAGCCTAGTGGCAGGACAACCGACCCAGCAGAAAGCCAGACCAGCCAGCACAGAAGGCAGACTCTGTCTCTGCCCGCTAGTCAGAGGCGGGACAAGGTCCTCCAGCACCCAAGGCTGAGACACCAAAGTGCGCCCATCCATCCCTGCCACCCCAGCCGTCACACACTGATTGCTATTAGACTAAGAGGTGCCACAGGGCCCACAACCTCCCCAACACCTTAATATCTAGTTATCTGGCTTGCAGTCACTGCTATGTATCCCCTTTTCCTATTTCTTTCTGCTTCAAACACAATTAGGAATGACAGCTGAATGAATTGTGCGCCCCCTCCTACACTGCGCCCTGAGGCTGGAGCCTCTCCAGCCTATGCCTCGGCCCGGCCCTGCCGCTAGTTATGTTTAAGTGACACTGCCTATTTATGTGATATGCTGCTTGTATTAATAGAGGGGGGGGGGGGGGGTTCATCCAACATCCAACATTTTGCTGGTCAGGCCTACTTACACCGCTGTTAAAGAGAAACCGTAACCAAGAACGGAACTTCATTCCAATCAGTAGCTGATACCTCCTTTCCCATTAGAAATAATTTCCTTTTCTCAAACGGATCATCGGGGGCTCTGTATGGCTGATATTGTGGTGAAACCCCTCCCACAGTGTGATATCAGTGCCTCACAGCACTGAGGTGCTGATGTCACACTGTGGGAGCCTTGTTGCATTGTGGGAAATAACAGCTGTTTACAACTGTCAAAAAAGGAAGCAGCAGCTACTTCCACTGACATCACCTGCCAGCAGTAAAAATGTTGCCATATGATACATTTCAGAATGTAAATCAGGGAGAGGAAAGATTTTACAATTCGCAAACACTAACTAAATCATTTATACGTAATTATTGTAAAAATTAAGCACTTTTTTTCATTATGCTATTTTTACTGGAGTTCCTCTTTAAGTTCATGTAAATTTGGCTCCACCCATGACCACACATTCTGGTGCGTGGCCGCACCTATTTTCTGGCTGGCGTGCCCAAAAGTGCCCCGGATCTCTTGGGATACTAGCAATGCCCCTGTTTTTTGGGCACTTACGTGCAACACTTCAGTAACACGTAATTGTTCTGAATACCTAAGTATAGCACAGGAGGTGTGTATGACAACATTTTTTTTTTACAATTTTGATTAGATGATATAATTGTGGCTGTGTACGTAGTAAAAGCAAACAAACTGAATCAGTCCAAGCAGAAAAGGGCCTTCAAAGAATAGTCCATTATATAGCTATTTAATTCCATGCATGAAAAATGTCATATCGAAAGACATAAATAAAGCAATTATTGTGTGGCAATTAGCCTCTAGCCTACTTCTGGTCTCAGGTAACATGGCCACCAGGCTAGTAGGCCTCATGCTCCAATAAAAGGATACAGAACCAATGTCAATGATGTTGCTTTGAGGGTATGCTAAATCACACCAGTGGCAACCGGTCACCACACCAATCGGTGATGCCGACACCCTTCCTGACTTACCAGCCCCACAAAATATCCCAAATGTATGGGAATCTCTTTTTTTCACTGGCAGTTCACCTTGGGTTCCCATTAAAACTACTGTAAATGGAAAGGATAAAAGCTTTATGCTGTGTCACTATAGATTTACAATAAAGAAATATCTTAACACGTCCTTTTGGAAACAGTATGATCAGCTGATTCAAAAACAGAATTTCTGACACAAGAAAATTCAAAATGAATCATACAAAATTCATGAACCTAATGAATTATAAAACGAGGATGTTGTCTTCATGTTTGTTCCATTGGATTATATGGTACAGGTTTATTTCTGACTTACTCCCCAGTATTAAAAGTCACAGGGCAAAAGTCCCCATAATTGTCCATTTTTACTAGGAGGTAATGTTGTTCTCTTAAAATTATTGGTCAACAAAACTCAAAGAAAAGTCATTAGAGTATACCCTAGGTGACATGTGACGTGATGAGATAGACATGAGTATGTACAGTGCCTAGCACACAAATAACTATGCTCTGTTCCTTCTTTTCTTTCTCTGCCTGAAAGAGTTAAATATCAGGTATGTAAGTGGCTGACTCAGTCCTGACTCACAGGAAGTGACTAAAGTGTGACTCTCACTGATAAGAAATTCCAACTATAAAACACTTTCCTAGCAGAAAATGGCTTCCGAGAGCAGGAAAGCGATAAAAGGGGTCAATAGTTCATAGATTTTAGCTCTGGCTGTGTCAATCAATGTGTCATTGAGCAAAAACCATAAAACTGTTAAAACTTAAAAAGTAGATTTACATTTAAAATAAAACTGTGGAATATCTTATAAAGTCATTTTTTTAGGAGAAGGAAGATATATACAATTGTTTATTTCATCAGTTTATTTTCCCCTCGGGTGTCTTTTAAGAATTTATTATGAGGCCTCACATAAATTGACATTTTATCCTGGAATGTATGGTACCCAATGCCTTAATTGCAAGCTCATGGAGAATACTAGAGGATTGAAGACATCTCCAACTGTCTTCCAGGCAGTGGCGTTCCTACCTAAGGGCGCAGGGGGGCGGGGCGCACCGGGTACCAGTCAGCCAGGGGGGTGTCGCCACGACCCCCCTACACCTGACTAAGGAGGGGAAGAGCAGCGCTAGGAGGAGGGGTGACAGCAGGGATAGCGGCGGGGAGGGGGAAATATCCCCCCCTCCCTCACCTGGGTCCCCTCCTTCTGCCTCTCTTCTCCCCCCAAAAATGCGGGCAGCGGGCCGGTGGCAGTGGGCAGCGAGCAGGCGAGCGCGGAGTATACTCACGTTACTTCCGCGTATCAGCCTGGAACGCTGCGTCACCGTCACGTGCCTCTTCTGCGCCTCCAATCATTGGAGGCGCAGTAGAGGCACGTGACGGCGACGCAGCATTCCAGGCTGATACGCGGAAGTAACGTGAGTATACTCTGCGCTCGCCTGCTCGCTGCCCACTGCCACCGGCCCGCTGCCCGCATTTTTGGGGGAGAAGAGAGGCAGAAGGAGGGGACCCAGGTGAGGGAGGGGGGGATATTTCCCCCTCCCCGCCGCTATCCCTGCTGTCACCCCTCCTTCTAGCTACACGGGGGGTAACTATACTACCTAAACTGGGGGCCACTATACTAGCTGGCAGCTGGGGGCCACTATACTGGAGGCAGCTAAACGGGGGGGGGCACAGGGCACTATACTAGCTACACTGGGGGCATCTATGGGGGCCACTATATTACCTATACTGGGGGGGGGGGGCACCATACCAGCTACAATGAAGGCAACTATACTATCTAGACTGTGGGCCACTATACTAGCTATACTGGGGCAACTATGGGGGCCACTATACTAGCTATACTGGAGGGAAGCTCTACGGGGGCCACTATACAAACTACACTGGGGCAGCAACACTACCTACATTGGGGGCAGCAGCTATGCTGCCTATCCTGGGGGCAACTATACTAGCTATATTGGGGCAACTATACTACCTTCACTGGGGGCAACTAGCTACCTATACTGGGGGCAACTGCTAGCTACCTATACTGGGGGCAGTGGCGGCACGGGGGGGGGGGGGGGGGGTGCTTTGGGTGCTGAAGCACCCCTTAAAATTCTCCAAGCACCCCCCAGCGTGAACTGACTTTCGACATCTAATAGACGCCGTATCAGTTCACCGCAGCGGAAGAGCAGGGCTATAGTAAAATGTCCGAAGCCCTGCTCTGGAGACTTTGGGAGTTGCTGGCTGCAGAGGATCGTGGGAGCTGCGCACTGGACGGAGGCCGGAACAGGAGCTCTGCTGCAGGTGAGTAAATGTTTTTTTTTTTCTTTTTAATTTATATTAGCAGCCAGGGGTAGCATTTATGTTCTGGCCAGGTCTGCTACACGATTGAAGTGTTTTCTGGACAGGTCTGCCACACGATTGCATGTATTTTCTGGGCAAATCTGCCGACATGATTGAACGTATTCTCTGGGCAAATCTGCCGACATGATTGCATGTATTTTCTGGGCAAATCTGCCGACATGATTGAACGTATTCTCTGGGCAAATCTGCCGACATGATTGAACGTATTCTCTGGGCAAATCTGCAGACATGATTGAACGTATTCTCTGGGCAAATCTGCCGACGTGATTGAACGTATTCTCTGGGCAAATCTGCCGACATGATTGAACGTATTCTCTGGGCAAATCTGCCGACATGATTGAACGTATTCTCTGGGCAAATCTGCCGACATGATTGCATGCATTTTCTGGGCAAATCTGCCGACATGATTGCATGTATTTTCTGGGCAAATCTGCCGACATGATTGCATGTATTTTCTGGGCAAATCTGCAGACATGATTGAACGTATTCTCTGGGAAAATCTGCCGACATGATTGCATGTATTTTCTGGGCAAATCTGCCGACATGATTGAACGTATTCTCTGGGCAAATCTGCCGACATGATTGAACGTATTCTCTGGGCAAATCTGCAGACATGATTGAACGTATTCTCTGGGCAAATCTGCCGACGTGATTGAACGTATTCTCTGGGCAAATCTGCCGACATGATTGAACGTATTCTCTGGGCAAATCTGCCGACATGATTGAACGTATTCTCTGGGCAAATCTGCCGACATGATTGCATGCATTTTCTGGGCAAATCTGCCGACATGATTGCATGTATTTTCTGGGCAAATCTGCCGACATGATTGCATGTATTTTCTGGGCAAATCTGCAGACATGATTGAACGTATTCTCTGGGAAAATCTGCCGACATGATTGAACGTATTCTCTGGGAAAATCTGCCGACATGATTGAACGTATTCTCTGGGAAAATCTGCCGACATGATTGAACGTATTCTCTGGGCAAATCTGCCGACATGATTGAACGTATTCTCTGGGCAAATCTGCTGACATGATTGAACGTATTCTCTGGGCAAATCTGCCGACATGATTGCATGTATTTTCTGGGCAAATCTGCCGACATGATTGCATGTATTTTCTGGGCAAATCTGCCGACATGATTGAACGTATTCTCTGGGAAAATCTGCCGACATGATTGAACGTATTCTCTGGGAAAATCTGCCGACATGATTGCATGTATTTTCTGGGCAAATCTGCCGACATGATTGCATGTATTTTCTGGGCAAATCTGCCGACATGATTGAACGTATTCTCTGGGCAAATCTGCAGACATGATTGAACGTATTCTCTGGGCAAATCTGCAGACATGATTGAACGTATTCTCTGGGCAAATCTGCACACATTACGTGTATTTTCACCCGGGTTCACGTCAAATTACAGTTAGCTCCGCCCTCATCCGATCATGGCCACGCCCATTTTTTTGACGCGGCGCGCTAAGCGCGCCGCATATTATAGCGCCACCCATTTTTTGCCCCTTCACCTTTTTTGGGGGGGGGGGGGGTGTCTTATAATACCCAGCACCGGGTGTCAAATGCCCTAGGTACGCCACTGCTTCCAGGTCCACAAAAGGCATGTGTTCACTATTTAACTCTAATCTCCACATGTTTTTACATTTCCCTAGGTTGTCTTGAATCATAATAAGATTTACTTTCTGTGCACGGCTAGTTGGTTTGCTGCTACTTCTAAACACATCGATTTAGTTCTCTTTTGTTTGACAGAGGTAGAGGGACTGCTTTGGGATATAGATATACAGTATATAAAATGTTAGTAGTGGTTATAGTGTTAATATCTGTGTAATTGTGTAATATTGATATGGTGGGATTAGTTATCGGGAATGCCGTGGGAAATTAATTATTGAGGCACAGAAAGATGAAAAAGATGTAAGACGCAGAAGGACAGGTGAGCTTGCAACACTCACCATGTGCCTGTGTGGGGGGTTACATAGTTTATGTGACAGGAGACTGGCTGAATGTCCCTCGGTTGTTGGGAAATCAAATGCATGCCCTCTCGAAATCTTTTCTGCATGCCGGATTGATCATCTTGATTGATTTTGGCCAGAGATCGATCGAAATGACGATCGGGCGTCTATGTTGTGGCATCCATCTCTGTTGTGGCATCCATCTCTGCCAGATTTAATCATCATGATTGAATATCAATACAGCAAATCAAGTAATGTATGGGCACCTTCAGTTTTGCTTAAAGAGACACTGAAGCGAAAAAAAAATTATGATATTATGATTTGTATGTGTAGTACAGCTAAGAAATAAAACATTAAGATCATATACATCAGTCTAATTGTTTCCAGTACAGGAAGAGTTAAGAAACTCCAGTTGTTATCTCTATGCAAAAAAGCCATTCGTTTCTAATGGCCCATACTCACGGGCTACAATTGTCGCCGTAACATGCGGCGCGCGCGTGTTGCGGCGACAGGTCGCCCGTGAGTATGCGGCGTTGCACGGGCGCGCACCCCGAACTGGCGCCCGTCGCTGATGTCGCCGGGCGATTGGCGCGGTCAATCGCCTGGCGACAGTCGCCGCCGCAACTCCGCTGCAACTGTCGCTAGTCCGCGTGAGTACGCGGACTAGCGACAGCAACATAATTACAAATAGACAGCGCTTCCGGCGGGGGGGGGGGGGGACAACAGCGACAGCTTCCGCCGCATCAGTTGCCAGGTCCCTCCGCCGTGTGTATGCGGAGGGGCCTGGCGACGAGCTGTCGCCGGCATGTCGCGCACACGCTCCCGTGTGCTAGCGACATGCCAAAAAGTTGCCCGTGAGTATGGGCCATAACTTTCAAAAGTCGTGGAGAGGGCTGTTATCTGACTTTTATTATCTCAACTGTTTACTTTTCCTCTGGCAGAGGAGAGGTCATTAGTTCACAGACTGATCTGAAAGAATCATTTTGAATGCTGAGTGTTGTGTAATCTGCAGATATTAGAGAATGATGCAATGTTAGAAAAAACACCATATACCTGAAAATAAAAATATGAGAATATTTTCTTTGCTGCTAATCTTCTAGTAATTATTCATAGTACACAACCAATTCATTATATCATATATTTTTTTTCACTTCAGTGTCTCTTTAACCTGCCTGGCGTTCTATTAAGATCGCCAGGGAGGCTGCGGGAGGGGTTTTTTTTAATAAAAAAAAAAACTATTTCATGCAGCCAACTAAAAGTTGGCTGCATGAAAGCCCACTAGAGAGCGCTCCGGAGGCGTTCTTCCGATCGCCTCCGGCGCCCAGAATAAACAAGGAAGGCCGCAATGAGCAGCCTTCCTTGTTTTGCTTACATCGTCGCCATAGCGACGAGCGGAGTGACGTCATGGACGTCAGCCGACGTCCTGACGTCAGCCGCCTCTGATCCAGCCCTTAGCGCTGGCCGGAACTTTTTGTTCCGGCTATGCTGGGCTCAGGCGGCTGGGGGGGACCCTCTTTCGCCGCTGCTCGCGGCAGATCGCCGCAGAGCGGTGTCGATCAGGCAGCACACGCGGCTGGCAAAGTGCCGGCTGCGTGTGCTGCTTTTTATTTGAGCCAAATCGGCCCAGCAGGGCCTGAGCGGCAGGCTCCGGCGGTACTGGACGAGCTGAGCAGGTGAAGATACACTTTAGCAGTAATTAACCACCTTGGTGTTAACACCGAGCTAGGAGGTTAATAAGATTCTAAGCATAACTAATTCCATGACACATAC
Source organism: Hyperolius riggenbachi (assembly GCF_040937935.1). Taxonomy (NCBI): domain Eukaryota; kingdom Metazoa; phylum Chordata; class Amphibia; order Anura; family Hyperoliidae; genus Hyperolius; species Hyperolius riggenbachi. Next base: position 341,089,236 of record NC_090650.1, on the reverse strand, counting down.
AGTGGGTTGCAAAAGTATTCGGCCCCCTTGAAGTTTTCCACATTTTGTCACATTACTGCCACAAACGTGAATCAATTTTATTGGAATTCCACATGAAAGACCAATACAAAGTGGTGTACATGTGAGAAGTAGAGTTGGGCCGAACCTCCGATTTTAGGTTCGCGAACCGGGTTCGCGAACTTTCGCGGAAGGTTCGGTTCGCGTTAAAGTTCGCGAACCGCAATAGACTTCAATGGGGATGCGAACTTTGAAAAAAAAAAAAATTATGCTGGCCACAAAAGTGATGGAAAAGATGTTTCAAGGGGTCTAACACCTGGAGGGGGGCATGGCGGAGTGGGATACACGCCAAAAGTCACCGGGAAAAATCTGGATTTGACGCAAAGCAGCGTTTTAAGGGCAGAAATCACATTGAATGCTAAATGACAGGCCTAAAGTGCTTTAAAACATCTTGCATGTGTATACATCAATCAGGGAGTGTAATTAAGGTACTGCTTCACACTGACACACCAAACTGTTCACTGAACAGAACAGGTATGCAGTGGCGGGTTCACTGAACAGAACAGGTATGCAGTGGCGGTTCACTGAACAGAACAGGTATGCAGTGGCGGGTCCACTGAACAGGTATACAGTGGCGGGTCCACTGAACAGAACAGGTATGCAGTGGCGGGTCCACTGAACAGGTATACAGTGGCGGGTCCACTGAACAGAACAGGTATGCAGTGGCGGGTTCACTAAACAGGTATACAGTGGCGGGTCCACTGAACAGAACAGGTATGCAGTGGCGGGTTCACTGAACAGAACAGGTATGCAGTGGCGGGTCCACTGAACAGGTATACAGTGGCGGGTCCACTGAACAGAACAGGTATGCAGTGGCGGGTTCACTAAACAGGTATACAGTGGCGGGTCCACTGAACAGAACAGGTATGCAGTGGCGGGTTCACTGAACAGAACAGGTATGCAGTGGCGGGTCCACTGAACAGGTATACAGTGGCGGGTCCACTGAACAGAACAGGTATGCAGTGGCGGGTCCACTGAACAGGTATACAGTGGCGGGTCCACTGAACAGAACAGGTATGCAGTGGCGGGTTCACTAAACAGGTATACAGTGGCGGGTCCACTGAACAGAACAGGTATGCAGTGGTGGGTTCACAGAACAGGTATGCAGTGGCAGGATCAATGAACAGGTATGCAGTGGCAGGATCACTGAACAGGTATGCAGTGGCAGGATCAATGAACAGGTATGCAGTGGCAGGATCAATGAACAGGTATGCAGTGGCAGGATCAATGAACAGGTATGCAGTGGCAGGATCAATGAACAGGTATGCAGTGGCAGGATCACTGAACAGGTATGCAGTGGCAGGATCAATGAACAGGTATGCAGTGGCAGGATCAATGAACAGGTATGCAGTGGCAGGATCAATGAACAGGTATGCAGTGGCAGGATCACTGAACAGGTATGCAGTGGCAGGATCAATGAACAGGTATGCAGTGGCAGGATCAATGAACAGGTATGCAGTGGCAGGATCAATGAACAGGTATGCAGTGGCAGGATCAATGAACAGGTATGCAGTGGCAGGATCAATGAACAGGTATGCAGTGGCAGGATCAATGAACAGGTATGCAGTGGCAGGATCACTGAACAGGTATGCAGTGGCAGGATCAATGAACAGGTATGCAGTGGCAGGATCAATGAACAGGTATGCAGTGGCAGGATCAATGAACAGGTATGCAGCCAGGGACAAGCTAAGGCTAACTAATCTTTCCCTATGAGAGACTGCAGTAGCTCGCCCTACTCTAACTAATGCAGGCACACGAGTGGCCACGGCCGCCGCTGCCTGCCTATATAAGGGGGGGTGGGGCTCCAGGGGCTAGTGTAGCCTAATTGGCTACACTGGGCCTGCTGACTGTGATGTAGAGGGTCAAAGTTGACCCTCAGTGCATTATGGGGCGAACCGCAATGGGGCGAACTTTTCCGCAATAAAGTTCGCGTGCGGTACCCGCACGCGAACCACCTAGGTTCGCGCGAACCAGGTTCGCCGGCGAACCGTTCGGCCCAACTCTAGTGAGAAGTGGATCGAAAATCATACATCATTCCAAACATTTTTTACAAATAAATAACTCCAAAGTGGGGTGTGCTAAATTATTCGGCCCCCTGAGTCAATACTTTGTAGAACCACCTTTTGCTGCAATTACAGCTGCCAGTCTTTTAGGGTATGTCTCTACCAGCTTTGCACATCTAGAGACTGAAATCCTTGCCCATTCTTCTTTGCAAAACAGCTCCAGCTCAGTCAGATTAGATGGACAGCGTTTGTGAACAGCAGTTTTCAGATCTTGCCACAGATTCTCGATTGGATTTAGATCTGGACTTTGACTGGGCCATTCTAACACATAGATATGTTTTGTTTTAAACCATTCCATTGTTGCCCTGGTTTTATGTTTAGGGTCATTGTCCTGCTGGAAGGTGAACCTCTGCCCCAGTCTCAAGTCTTTTGCAGTCTCCAAGAGGTTTTCTTCCAAGTTTGCCCTGTATTTGGCTCCATCCATCTTCCCATCAACTCTGACCAGCTTCCCTGTCCCTGCTGAAGAGATGCACCCCCGTGCATGATGCTACCACCACCATATTTGACAGTGGGGATGGTGTGTTCAGAGTGATGTGCAGTGTTAGTTTTCTGCCACACATAGCGTTTTGCATTTTGGCCAAAAAGTTCTATTTTGGTCTCATCTGACCAGAGCACCTCCTTCCACATGGTTGCTGTGTTCCCCACATGGCTTGTGGCAAACTGCAAACGGGACTTCTTATGCTTTCTGTTAACAATGCCTTTCTTCTTGCCACTCTTCCATAAAGGCCAACTTTGTACAGTGCATGACTAATAGTTGTCCTATGGACAGAGTCTCCCACCTAAGCTGTAGATCTCTGCAGCTCGTCCAGAGTCACCATGGGCCTCCTGACTGCATTTCTGATCAGCGCTCTCCTTGTTCGGCCTGTGAGTTTAGGTGGATGGCCTTGTCTTGGTAGGTGTACAGTTGTGCCATACTCCTTCCATTTCTGAATGATCACTTGAACAGTGCTCCGTGGGATGTTCAAGGCTTTGGAAATCTTTGTGTAGCCTAAGCCTGCTTGAAATTTCTCAATAACTTGATCCCTGACCTGTCTTGTGTGTTCTTTGGACTTCATGGTGTTGTTGCTCCTAATATTCTCTTAGACAACCTCTGAGGCCCTCACAGAGCAGCTGTATTTGTACTGACATTAGATTACACACAGATGCACTCTATTTAGTCATTAGCACTCATCAGGCAATGTCTATAGCCAACTGACTGCACTCAGATCAAAGGGGGCCGAATAATCATGCACACACCACTTTGGAGTTATTTATTTGTAAAAAATGTTTGGAATCATGTATGATTTTTGTTCCACTTCTCACGTGTACACCACTTTGTGTTGGTCTTTCATGTGGAATTCCAATAAAATTGATTCATGTTTGTGGCAGTAATGGGACAAAATGTGGAAAACTTCAAGGGGGCCGAATACTTTTGCAACCCACTGTACACTTTAAATCACTGTAGCTGATTGCTGTAGTATAATCTGAAAGGGTGCAGAGTTTGTATTGTGACACCTATCCCAGTAGTGCGCATGCCTTTGTAAAAATAAGATAAGATTGGTACAGGATATGATATTCATAATCACACCTTTGATCTGGCTAAAGCAATTATTAATGTTCCAAGGCCTATAACATATATAGTTTAATGGCCCTGATGTGTTTTTCTTGTGAGTTTTCTCTTCCAACCTATATTTGACCTAATTTATTTAATTTTTTCTCTGCTCATACCAAGCACCTGAAATAAGTTGTCTCTCTGATTAACTACAGTTTGACATAACATTTTTCATCTTATTTATAGATGCTTTTTTTTTGCTTACGGTAATTTTAAAATTTAATTATACAAAGAAGGTGAGCATAAGGTGAACATACTAAGAAAAAAAAGTCATAAGAAAAACTTAGAACAAAAGGGTAACAAGTTTAGAAGAAACTTTGCCACATTCTGAAGTCCGTGTACTCATTTGGTAAGTGTATATGTTTTATACTAATATACATTTCTTTGTACATATCACAGTTTTCTCACCCTGCTAGGTGACAACAATGGGTATATATAGACAACATGTTCAATGGAATGGAAACAAATGAATCATCCATAGGATTTCCATGGAAACACATGATGACAACAACAGTGGACAATAAATTCATTTTTGAAATTCAAACACCAGGTATTTGAGAAGATATGAGAAAAGAGAGGAGCACGCTCAGTTAGGTGCCCACCCACTATTACTATCCTCAGTTCGTATAGCGGGTGGCCCCATATTTTTTATAGATGCAATTGTGAGTTTCTTTTCTTTCAATCTGAATGATTTCATTAAAAGATAGGATTATTTACTAAAAATTGCACTGCTAATGGACACCTTTAGATTATCAGCTATCAAAGTGGACGTCCAAAGAGCAATCTTGTATTATTACGCTGTAGCCAGCCACAGTGCTAGGGATGGGCTACAAAGTTGAAGGCTGGGCTGTGACCCAGTCTGCAGAAAAAACACCATGGGGGTTTTCCAGAATAGGGCGGAGCCTTTGCCTTATATGGTGTAGTGGGGGGAGGGGGGAAGTGACTACAGTTACTAATACTGTAATTTATTATAACCCACTAGTAAAAAAGCCTGCCCATCTGTGCTCCTCCCCCCAGCAACGAGAGCACAGATGCGTTCTGCTCGCCCGTCCTCCGCTGCTGTCTGCAGTATATACGCACAGGGAGATGTTGCTTGCTTGGCAGTTGGAAAAAGCTGTTAATTCCCAAAATGCAATGAGGTTCACAGACAGCAAACTGTCAAGTCTGGAAGCAGGGACACACATACAGGGACAGGACACAGAGACACAGGGGTTTTATTATATAGGATAGAGTTAGTGTCCTTGTCACTGACTGTAACCTATGCTGGAGGGCCAGTTTTAATGCACTCTATGGTGGTACACTCTCTTTTTTGGGGAATAGCAAAAACGTAGCCCTATAGGTTCACATGAATATGTAAACACACGCAACGGTAATCTCTATTTTAAGTTCCGTTAGATGAGTACTCTTACCAGAGATCCAGAGCCAGATCACACACAAGGCAAACCTAGGCTGCTGCCTAGGGGCGTTGGGCGAACACCTAGATGTTCTGGTTCGCGAACGTTCGCCGAACATCGCCGCGATGTTCGGGTGTTCGCGCCGAACTCCGAACATAATGGAAGTCAATAGGGACCCGAACTTTCGTGCTTTGTAAAGCTTCCTTACATGCTACATACCCCAAATTTGCAGGGTATGTGCACCTTGGGAGTGGGTACAAGAGGAAAAAAAATATTTGAAAAAGAGCTTATAGTTTTTGAGAAAATTGATTGTAAAGTTTCAAAGGAAAAACTGTCTTTTAAATGCGGAAAATGTCATGTTTCTTTGCACAGGTAACATGCTTTTTGTCGCCATGCAGTCATAAATGTAATACAGAGAAGAGGTTCCAGGAAAAGGGACCGGTAACCGTAACACTAACCCAGCAGCAGCACACGTGATGGAACAGGAGGAGGGCGGCGCAGGAGGAGAAGGCCACGCTTTGAGACACAACCCAGGCCTTGCATGAGGACAAGAAGCGTGCGGATAGCAATGCTTTTTGCCGCCATGCAGTCATAAATGTAATAAAGATGAGAGGTTCAATAAACAGGGACCGGTAACGCTAACCCAGCAGCAGCAGCACACGTGATGGAACAGGCGCAGGAGGAGAAGGCCACGCTTTTTGAGACACAGCATCCCAGGCCTTGCATGAGGACAAATAGCGTGCGGATATAGCAATGCTTTTTGCCGCCATGCAGTCATAAATGTAATAAAGATGAGAGGTTCAATAAACAGGGACCGGAAACGCTAACCCAGCAGCAGCACACGTGATGGAACAGGAGGAGGCGCAGGAGGAGAATGCCACGCTTTTTGAGACACAGCATCCCAGGCCTTGCATGAGGACAAATAGCGTGCGGATATAGCAATGCTTTTTGCCGCCATGCAGTCATAAATGTAATAAAGATGAGAGGTTCAATAAACAGGGACCGGAAATGCTAACCCAGCAGCAGCAGCAGCACACGTGAGGGAACAGGAGGAACCGCAGGATGAGAAGGCCACGCTTTTTGAGACACAGCATCCCAGGCCTTGCATGAGGACAAATAGCGTGCGGATATAGCAATGCTTTTTGCCGCCATGCAGTCATAAATGTAATAAAGATGAGAGGTTCAATAGACAGGGACCGGAAACGCTAACCCAGCAGCAGCAGCAGCAGCACACGTGATGGAACAGGAGGAGGCGCAGGAGGAGAATGCCACGCTTTTTGAGACACAGCATCCCAGGCCTTGCATGAGGACAAATAGCGTGCGGATATAGCAATGCTTTTTGCCGCCATGCAGTCATAAATGTAATAAAGATGAGAGGTTCAATAAACAGGGACCGGAAACGCTAACCCAGCAGCAGCAGCAGCAGCACACGTGAGGGAACAGGAGGAGCCGCAGGAGGAGAAGGCCACGCTTTTTGAGACACAGCATCCCAGGCCCTGCATGAGGACAAATAGCGTGCGGATATAGCAATGCTTTTTGCCGCCATGCAGTCATAAATGTAATAAAGATGAGAGGTTCAATAAACAGGGACCGGAAACGCTAACCCATCACAGATGGTCATTGTTCATGTTACTTGGTTGGGGTCCAGGAGTGTTGCGTAGTCGTTTCCAATCCAGGATTGATTCATTTTAATTTGAGTCAGACGGTCTGCATTTTCTGTGGAGAGGCGGATACGCCGATCTGTGACGATGCCTCCGGCAGCACTGAAACAGCGTTCCGACATAACGCTGGCTGCCGGGCAAGCCAGCACCTCTATTGCGTACATTGCCAGTTCGTGCCAGGTGTCTAGCTTCGATACCCAATAGTTGAAGGGTGCAGATGGATTGTTCAACACAGCTACCCCATCTGACATGTAGTCCTTGACCATCTTCTCCAGGCGATCGGTGTTGGAGGTGGATCTGCACGCTTGCTGTTCTGTGGGCTGCTGCTGCATGGGTGTCATAAAATTTTCCCACTCCAAGGACACTGCCGATACCATTCCCTTTTGGGCACTAGCTGCGGCTTGTGTTGTTTGCTGCCCTCCTGGTCGTCCTGGGTTTGCGGAAGTCAGTCTGTCGGCGTACAACTGGCTAGAGGAGGGGGAGGATGTCAATCTCCTCTCTAAAGTCTCCACAAGGGCCTGCTGGTATTCTTCCATTTTGATCTGTCTGACTCTTTCTTCAAGCAGTTTTGGAACATTGTGTTTGTACCGTGGATCCAGAAGGGTATAAACCCAGTAATTGGTGTTGTCCAGAATGCGCACAATACATGGGTCGCGTTCAATGCAGTCTAGCATGAATTGAGCCATGTGTGCCAGAGTCCTGCCAGAATCCTCATCATCCTCTTGTGAGCGTTGTGATAGTTGTTGTGATGCATCATAGTCGTCACCTTCTTCCTGGTCTGCTTCTGCTGACCATTCGCGCTGAATTGTGGAAGTCCAACGTGCACCGCTCTGGCCCTCGTCAGTGGTGGCAGGAAATTCCTGCTCCAACTCCAGCTGTTCCTCCTCCTCTTCTTCGTCATAGCTGCTGGGGCCAGCGTTTCCTGAGGCGGATGGCCTGATGTTGGTACCATCACGCTGATCGTTTTCTCCTTCAGATTCCCCCAGTTGCATCATGACAGCTGTTTCCTTGATTTTCAACATTGACCTCTTCAGTAAACACAGCAGTGGTATGGTAATGCTGACTGAAGAGTTGTCACTGCTCACAAGCAACGTGGATTGCTCAAAATTTTGGAGGACTTGGCAGAGGTCCAACATGTTGGCCCAATCGGATCCACAGAAGCTTGGCAGCTGTCCGGATGCGCCTCGGTACTGCGCCGTCATGTACTGGACCACTGCACTCTTCTGCTCGCAAAAGCGGGCTAGCATGTGCAACGTAGAATTCCAGCGCGTAGGGACATCACACAGCAAGCGATGGTTGGGGAGATTGAAGCGCTCCTGCATCTTGGCGAGTGCCCCCGAAGCAGTACTGGAATTTCTGCAATGTTTGGCCACTCGTCGCACCTTCAACAGAAGATCGGCCACGCCTGGGTATGTCCTCAGGAACCGCTGAACTACTAGGTTCATCACATGCGCCAGGCAAGGGATGTGTGTCAGCTTAGCCAACCTTACAGCGCAAATGAGATTACTCCCATTATCACACACAACCATGCCCGGTTTCAGGTCCAGCGGTGCCAGCCACAAATCCGTCTGTTCCTTTATTCCCCTCCAAATTTCCTCCCCTGTGTGCTGCTTATCCCCAAGGCAGATCAGCTTCAGCAACGCTTGCTGACGCATGCCAACAGCTGTGCTGCACTGCTTCCACGATCCTACTGCTGCTGGGTTAGCGTTTCCGGATGAGGTACAGCTTTGAGATGCGTTGGAGGAGAAGGAGTCAGAGAGGTAGGTGCTGCTGTTGTTATCCAGTGGGAGGGGCAGCTGTTTGGGGCGTGGGCAACACCCGCGCCGTAGCAGGTGAGGAATCGCTGCCAGGCTCCACAAGGTTCACCCAGTGCGCGGTAAGGGAGATGTATCGACCCTGGCCGAACGCACTCGTCCAGGTGTCAGTGGTGAGGTGAACCTTGCAGGCAACGGCATTTTTCAAGCTTCGGGTTATTTTGCTGACCACGTGCTCATGCAACTCAGGCACTGCAGAGCGCGCAAAGTGGTAGCGGCTGGGAACCACGTAACGTGGGATGGCCACTGACATCATGCCCTTGAAGCTGTTTGTCTCCACCACTCGATATGGCAGCATTTCGCAGGCCAGAAGCTTGGCTATGCTGGCTGTTACTGCCACGGCCCGGGAGTCATTTGCTGGCAATTTCCTCTTGCGATCAAACATCTCCGAGACAGACAACTGAATCGTAGGGCTGCACACTGAAGGGCTGTTGGTTGTTGTGTTTGATGAACACTGGGAGACCTCAAGAGCACTACTCCGGAAAGTGACAGTGTCAGCGTCGTCTGATGTTTGTGAATGTTGTGAACCACGCAATGGCTGGGCTACTGCTGCTGCTGAGGCGGGTCTGGTGGTGAGTCTGGTGACCCCAAGGGAGGCAGTGTTGCTGGTACCCTGTCCTGCCGCGTTTGCCCACAGAGTGGGATGTTTGGATAGCATGTGGCGGCTCATGCTGGTGGTGGAGAGGTTGTTAATACTTTTCCCCCTGCTCAGGCGGGTCTTGCACACCTTGCAAATCGCCATAGTACCATCCTCAGTGCAGTCTTCAAAGAAAGCCCAGACTTTGGAGCACCTGCCTTGCTGGCGATTTCTGTTTGCGCCTCTTTTGCCTCTCACTTGAACTTCCACGCTTGTGGTGCCTGAAATTGCGCGCCGCCTACCTTGTGGCACAAGGCGAACTCGTGCAGCAGTGGGTTCTTCAACAGACTCATCTGTGCTGCTGCTACGACGGCGATGTTCTCGTTCACAAACAAAATCTGGGTCTCTGTCCACATTGTCCATACCCTCCTCTTCCATCTCCTGAAACTCGTCATATGTCATTGTGGGGGGCCGCCGCCGTGGAGTAGAGCTCCCCAGAACAACCTCTGCGCAGCTCACTCCAACGTCGTCTTCCAGATCTTGTCGGCCGACCTCCTGCAATTGCAACCCCTCCTGCCCAACTTACTCTGGGATTTGGGTTTCCGAGTCCTCCTCGGACTCGCCTTGTATTTCAGTGCGCGGTGCATTTCCCACAGTTAATGGTTGTGAATCCGGGCACAACATTTCTGGCTGTTCCTCCATTGACCTTTGAAAGGTGGAAGTTTGTTGGGCTGGGAATAGCTCCTGCGAATACCCCATTGTGTCCTGAGGTAATTCATCGGACTGGTTATCTGGCAGTTGTGTGCGTGGTGTCGCTGCCGGTTGTGTCAGCTTTGTGCCCACTGGCTCCTTGTAACTGGCTGAGGACTCGGACCTCGTGCGTGATGTGCTGGTGCTGCTTAACCCACTGCTGGACGCTTGAGAGGTCATCCAAGTAATTATCTGGTCCTGTTCTTTTGGATTTGTGAGGGTTGTTGTCCTGGACAACATGGGCGGTATTGAGTGGGTTTTCTTGGGTGCTCCCCTGTGGCCTGTACGTGAACTGTCAGGGGAAACACCTCTTACCTTGCCCCTCCCTCTTTCACCGGATTTCTTCCTCATTTCACTTATCCTTAAAGTACACGCTGACTGGCAGCAGTACAGTGGCAGTACAGAAATGCTATACAGTGGTGGGTGAGCGGTGTACCACTATTCCCAGCAGCGACACAGAGCACAATGCTATACAGTGGCGGGTGAGCGGTGTACCACTATTCCCAGCAGCGACACAGAGCACAATGCTATACAGTGGCGGGTGAGCGGTGTACTACTGTTCCCAGCAGACACAGAGTGGCAGTAAACACAATGCTATATAGTGTGGCTGAGCGAGCGGTGTACTACTATGCCCAGCAGACACAGAGTGGCAGTAAACAGAATGCTATATAGTGTGGCTGAGCGAGGTACACAGAGTGGCAGTAAACAGAATGCTATATAGTGTGGCTGAGCGAGCGGTGTACTACTATTCCCAGCAGACACAGAACAGTAAACAGAATGCTATATAGTGTGGCTGAGCGGTGTACTACTATTCCCAGCAGCGACACAAAGCACAATGCTATACAGTGGTGGGTGAGCGGCGTACTACTATTCCCAGCAGACACAGAGTGGCAAAAAACAGAATGCTATATAGTGTGGCTGAGCGAGGTACACAGAGTGGCAGTAAACAGAATGCTATATAGTGTGGCTGAGCGAGCGGTGTACTACTATTCCCAGCAGACACAGAACAGTAAACAGAATGCTATATAGTGTGGCTGAGCGGTGTACCACTATTCCCAGCAGCGACACAGAGCACAATGCTATACAGTGGCGGGTGAGCGGTGTACCACTATTCCCAGCAGCGACACAGAGCACAATGCTATACAGTGGCGGGTGAGCGGTGTACCACTATTCCCAGCAGCGACACAGAGCACAATGCTATACAGTGGTGGGTGAGCGGTGTACCACTATTCCCAGCAGCGACACAGAGCACAATGCTATACAGTGGCTGAGCGAGCGGTGTACTACTATTCCCAGCAGACACAGAGTGGCAGTAAACAGAATGCTATATAGTGTGGCTGAGCGAGGTACACAGAGTGGCAGTAAACAGAATGCTATATAGTGTGGCTGAGCGAGGTACACAGAGTGGCAGTAAACAGAATGCTATATAGTGTGGCTGAGCGAGCGGTGTACTACTATTCCCAGCAGACACAGAACAGTAAACAGAATGCTATATAGTGTGGCTGAGCGGTGTACCACTATTCCCAGCAGCAACACAGAGCACAATGCTATACAGTGGCGGGTGAGCGGTGTACTACTATTCCCAGCAGACACAGAGTGGCAGTAAACAGAATGCCATATAGTGTGGCTAAGCGAGGTACACAGAGTGGCAGTAAACAGAATGCTATATAGTGTGGCTGAGCGAGCGGTGTACTACTATTCCCAGCAGACACAGAACAGTAAACAGAATGCTATATATTGTGGCTGAGCGGTGTACCACTATTCCCAGCAGCGACACAGAGCACAATGCTATACAGTGGCGGGTGAGCGGTGTACCACTATTCCCAGCAGCGACACAGAGCACAATGCTATACAGTGGCTGAGCGAGCGGTGTACTACTATTCCCAGCAGACACAGAGTGGCAGTAAACAGAATGCTATATAGTGTGGCTGAGCGAGGTACACAGAGATGCAGTAAACAGAATGCTATATAGTGTGGCTGAGCGAGCGGTGTACTACTATTCCCAGCAGACACAGAACAGTAAACAGAATGCTATATAGTGTGGCTGAGCGGTGTACCACTATTCCCAGCAGCGACACAGAGCACAATGCTATACAGTGGCGGGTGAGCGGTGTACTACTATTCCCAGCAGACACAGAGTGACAGTAAACAGAATGCTATATAGTGTGGCTGAGCGAGGTACACAGAGTGGCAGTAAACACAATGCTATATAGTGTGGCTGAGCGAGCGGTGTACTACTATTCCCAGCAGACACAGAGTGGCAGTAAACAGAATGCTATATAGTGTGGCTGAGCGAGGTACACAGAGTGGCAGTAAACAGAATGCTATATAGTGTGGCTGAGCGAGCGCTGTACTACTATTCCCAGCAGCGACACAATGACTGGGGGGACCCTGGCTAGCGTGGCTGGAGCGTGAACTACCCTGCCTGCCTACCCAAAGCTAAACCCACAGACAAATGGCGGAGATATGACGTGGTTCGGGTATTTATTTACCCGAACCACGTGACAGTTCGGCCAATCAGAGCGCGTTCGGGTCCGAACCACGTGACCCGTTCAGCCAATCACAGCGCTAGCCGAACGTTCGGGGAACGTTCGGCCATGCGCTCTTAGTTCGGCCATGTGGCCGAACGGTTTGGCCGAACACCATCAGGTGTTCGGCCGAACTCGAACATCACCCGAACAGGGTGATGTTCTGCAGAACCCGAACAGTGGCGAACACTGTTCGCCCAACACTACCTAGGGCCTGGAGGGAGTCTAGGGGCCTGATGGACACTAGCCCCCATCAAATCTAACTAAAAAAGCTAGGTGACCATCAGAGGTTGGCAAAATGTGCTATCTTGCCTAGGGCCCCATTTTATCTTAATGCATTTCTGCAGAGATCCCTTTATATGGTGTAAAGTGATATCATTTGTAAAGTTAAAAAAACAAAAAACAAATGATGTGGAGGACAGTGCTTTGTTCAATACATGTATTTTTCTTATTGTTAGTGGATTATGCTCCAGGCATTCTACAGTACACCAGCATCTGCTACCAGCTTCTATTTTAACATTTTAATAGAAGGGACTAAGTCTTTAAGGGTGATAAGGCAGAAAATCAGAGAACTTTTAAATAAAAAATCCATTATGTAAATATTAGGACTATAACTACCATATTTTTGGGACTATAAGACGCCACTGACCATAAGACACAGACCCATTAGAGGACAAAAAGCAGGGGAATATATATATATGCATCCATGGTGAAGGGACATCTTGTGGACTACGCCCCCTTTGTACCTCATGCACCCTTGTACCTCTTCTGTCTCCCTGTGTCCTCCTCTGTCTCCGTGTCCTCCGGTGTCCCTCATGTGTCCGCCTCTGTCCTCCTTGTGTTTTCCTGTGTCTGCCATGTGTCCGCCTCTGTCCTCCTTGTGTCCTCCTCTATGCCCCTTTGTGTCCCCCTTTGTCCTCAGTTGGTCCCCCTGTGTCCCCCTCTGCATGGGCACAGTACAGGGAGTCCCCAACATTGCGGCAGGTTGGAGGTTTGTATTGGCAGGTGTTCACAGGTCAGGAACTCCCTGCATTTGGACTATAAGAGGCAGTGACTTTCCCCCCCCACTTTTGGGGGAGAAAAAGCAAGTCTTATAGTCCAAAAACTACAGTATATTCTTGGCACGGTTGTTAGGTTAGAAAGGACACATCTAAATAATCACTGTTACAGACAGAAATAATAATGCCAGAATGTTTCTCAAGTGCATAACCACCAAGAACATTAAGACTGATATTGTTGTTTACTTCCTGGCATTTTAGGGAAGCTGGCTGTAAAAAGTAAACAGGCGGCTTTTAGCCTAAATACGCATTTTAACTCAGTGAGTGAGGTAAACAGAGAGAATAATGTATCATGCATTTTCATCCGTCGGTTGAAGTAGAGGAAACAGATCATGCATTTTCATCCATTTAGAAGAGAGGAAACATAGCATACATTTATGTCTGTTCAATGGAGAAAATGTATCAGGAAACTTGCTGACATATTCAGATAACCAGCAGTTTGTGAAGGGATGATAGGCTCCTTTGACACTGCATCAGTTGCACTGCAGAATAATTTTGCATGTCAGCTCGCTGCCCAAACAACCCTATGGGCCTCTTCACCGTACTGCATTGTAAACGATCGTGTTATTTTAACTCACTGCATGACAAGATTTTGTCAAAACTGAAATATATCAGTTGCTGTCAGTTAACTGAAAGGATAACTGATGTGCAAGGTAATGTCCATGTTTTCTTATGGCTCAATATTACAGTTTAACAGTCTGCTGACCAGGAAGCTGTTATGGGGTAATGGCCATTCTCAAAATGGAGGACGGAGAATTCCATTGATCACAGTGGACAAACTGGACGCAGGAGAGGAGAAAGAGATCGATGAGTAGACTACATGGCAGGTAAGTATGATATGTGTTTATTTCGACTTGTAATTTTCAGGTTTTTTTTAGGATTGCTTAAAGTGGACCTGAACTCTTGCACAGGACACAAGGAAAACACAAAGAAAACATGTAACAGAAATGTACCCTGTATGTATTTAAAGAGTTTAGCCTGTGTAATTCCCCCTCATTTGGGTCTAATCACTAGTTGTAATTTCATCCCCCCCTCCCCCCCCCGTGTCACATGACTGCCTATGGCAGATAAGCAAATAAGCCTATTTGAAAGCACAGGCTGTAAACAACGTGTCTGCTTCCGTGAATCAGGAAGTAGAAACTACACAGATTTATTTTATGATTTGTATCAGCTGTAACAAAGAAATGTTTTATGTTTAAAGGTTATTATGCTGTTGTGTATCTTTTAGATCTTTTAGAGCAGAGAGGAGTTCTGAGTTCAGGTCCACTTTAAGGCTAGGTTCATAGTGGTGCGTTGCATGACACACGCAATATGATGTACTGTATGTGCACTGCAATAGACATTGAACAAATACTTCAATTCAAAGGCTGCATGCAGTGAGTTTGAATAACACAATTACTTACAATGCAAAGATGTGAACTGGTCCGTAGAATCATATAAGCAGTGAGTTGATATAAGTGCATATATTGAGTGCGTGACCCCATGCACTCGTCTACCAGAGTTGCCAGATCATGCGCACGCACTGCCGCAGGGACACCGATTAGAGAGGCTTAGCTTAGGCTTTGCTTTTTACTCTACAACCTACTAAGCACCAAATGTTAAGTGTATGACATGAAAACAGCCTCATTAATAATTAATTTTTTAGCAATAAATTGCTTAATTTATATGAAGGACTGTGTACATGCTTACTCAATGGACTACTTTTGAGATGACCAGCTTTGTATTTGTATATAAATACATAGTTTTAATGACAGGCATTGAGTCCAATAAGCAGGGCTGGTGCTATCATAAGGGTAAAGGGGGCCATTGCCCCAGGGTCCCCACATCCCAATGAGTCCCTAAGTATCCACCACCACCCCACTAAATGATGTGCTCCCCCCTTATAGCATTACAGAGGCAGTGGGGACAGGCACAAACTCATCACCTCCAAGTTCCAGGCATTGTAGGTCAGTCTTTCTCCCCCTGTCTGCACTTGCTGCTTCTCCGTTTTGACTCTAGTGCCACTGCCTGATGTGAGAAGAAGGAAGTGCAGAGCAACAACACTACAGAGGAGACAGGCAGACCTGCAACACCTGGGACTCAGAGAAGGTGCTCCACTGCTCTTTGTAACACTAGGAGTAGGGGTGGGAAGTTTATTAGGGGATACATTCTGTCAGTATACTGCAGGGGAGCTCACATATGGCTAGTATACTGGGGGGCGGGTGAGGGAGAGCACATCAGGCTACTATATTGGGGGAGGGGGGCACATCTAACCACTATACTGGGAACAAGGGGACATCTGGCTACAAAACAGGGGGAAGGAGGGGGAGCACACCTGGCTATTAAACTGGAGGGGTCATTAGGGGCACATCTGACTACTATGCTGGAGGAAGAAGGGGTGTCAAAGGATCCCCAGGTTACTTTTTCCCTGGGGCACCATTGTAGCTAAAACCAGCCCTACCAATAAGTAGTCATACTATATCTTTCTATATTTGGAATTTTACTTTAACTGGTTCAGTACCTTGTAACCTAAACCCAAATAATACACTTTCAAAAAAAGTATAGTGTGATTTTCATGAAACTTACACACCAGTGAAAACAACCGGTAGGCCTGACAGGCTAGATCACAGGTGTCGAACTCCAGGCCTGGAGGGCCATATCCATGGCAGTGTTTAGGATGGACTGAGAAATGGATACATGTGTTCTACCTGATGGACCACACCTTTCCTGATTCAGACCCATCAATTAATTTGAGCTGAGTCAAAAATGTTTGAGGACTTCGGCCCTCGAAGAACAGGTTTGACATCCCTGGGCTAGACAGAACATACATTAGAAGGACCATCGAGAAATGTATGACATATATGATGTGCTGTTACATATAAATGTTATCTTACTATTCAAAAAGTTTCCTTGTATTAGTCTGAAATTATGGTCCTTGAAGAACAAGACTAAACTGCAAAACTACAAAAAAAGATTTTAAAAAAGCTCCACTTTTGTATGAGTATTCACTTTTGTGTTATAAAAGAAGAAGAGGAAAGAAAAGATTTTGCTATTTGCCCAGCTTGGGGCTATGGTACTCGGTACACAGAAGTGAATTCTCTACTGAATCCCTGCAAACTGTGATGATTAATCTATTGTTAGCTCTGTCTGTGAAGAGCCCAGGAAAAATAGAAACAGGAACCTACACTACAAAAGGATTCACATTACTGAAATCTTAAGTGTAACGAAAGTGTAATAATTTGACTACACCCCATCTTAAATGGAAGATGGTAAAGAGCATTCCCAGCAGGAGCTGTTGGAAGAATAATCACAAGTTCCATGGCCAAGCCTCCCAAACAGCCCTCAAAGAGGCCCATTCACTGGGCAAGCACCTGCAAAAACAGATCAATAGCATGGAATGTTCATTGAAATAGCAGTTCACAAAACATGTTATTCCACATGGAACTTAAACTATTCATCATAGCTGTAACATATTGATCTAAGATTACAATGGTCAACTGAAAAGGTAAAAAAAAATGGTAGAAAAGTTAAATATAGCAAAAATACATAGCAACTTCGTGCTATTGTATATGTATCTTGCTCATTGTATGTGCAGCTAAATGCAATATGTATGTTCTACTGTACAGTGCCATAGAAGACATTGGTTCTGTGTAAATCAATACGAATACACTATAATCTCGTTATAGTAAACTCCATGGGAGCGGGAAAAGTGGTTTACTGTATACGTTTACTATATCATAAATTGTCCTATAAATGTCCCAGCATGCTCTGGGGCATTCTCTGCTGCAAAGGAGCAACTCTGCCCTCCCATTGAAGGTACAGTACAAGCACTTGCACATTTGGTGGACTTCTCAGTTAAGTATACCTTAGGGCTGCATTGCCAGACTGGACATATTGCTGGTACAGTATTGCTGGTACAGGAGAAGGGTTCCTTAAAAATTGCAGCCTTCACTGAATAGAGGCAGCAGTGGCGTAGCTAAGGAGCTGTGCGCCCCGATGCAAGTTTTACACTGGGGCCCCCCAAGCACTCTATACATAACAATTGATACAGCGCACCAAAACCTGCCAATGGCAACTACAGTGTCATAGATGCAATAGGGGATGGGGAATAGTTTGATAATGATTACCACTATTCAAAGTGCATCCATCTGAAAATGGCGCCTGCGAATAATGGCGCACGGTGTTGCCGCTAATCCGTTTGCCGCTAATCGCTATTTAACGTTAAAGCCTTATTGTTATTTAACGTTAAAGCCTTATTGTTATTTACCGTTAACACACAGAACCCTCTCTGTACCTATCCCTAACCCCTAACCCTAACCACCCCCTGGTGGTGCCTAACCCTAAGACCCCCCTGGTGGTGCCTAACCTTAAGACCCCCCTGGTGGTGCCTAACCCTAAGACCCCCCTGGTGGTGCCTAACCCTAAGATCCCCCTGGTGGTGCCTAACCCTAAGACCCCCCTGGTTGGTGCCTAACCCTAAGACCCCCCTGGTGGTGCCTAACCCCTAGACCCCCCCTGGTGGTGCCTAACCCTAAAACCCCCCTGGTTGGTGCCTAACCCTAAGACCCCCCTGGTGGTGCCTAACCCTAAGACCCCCCTGGTGGTGCCTAACCCCTAGACCCCCCCTGGTGGTGCCTAACCCTAAAACCCCCCTGGTTGGTGCCTAACCCTAAGACCCCCCTGGTGGTGCCTAACCCTAAGACCCCCCTGGTGGTGCCTAACTCTAAGACCCCCCTAGTGGTGCCTAACCTTAAGACCCCCCCAGTGGTGCCTAACCCTAACCTTGACAGTGTTACATTAAATTCATTCCCCGTTTTGCAGTTAAATAACGTCTGCAGTTTGGCTTATGTAGGGCGCTATTGATAAATAACGTTAGTGTGTGCCACTATTGATAAATAACGTTAGTGTGTGCCGTTTTTCTTCTTTTTTTCCCTGTGCGCCATTTTTATGCAGTACTAACGATAAATAGCGATAAGCGTATCTTTTTAATGCGGCGCCATTTTTATGCATAGGCGCTGTGCGCCATTATTCACTGATCCCATTCAAAGTAGTTATAGAAGTGATTATTATGAGCACAGGACCAATAGCGAGCTAATACTGTTTTAAGGCAGGGGCAGGGCCCCTCGGGGCCCCTCTGACCCAAGGGCCCCGATGCGGTCGCAACCTCTGCAACCCCTATTGCTACGCCCCTGAGAGGCAGCCACTCACTGACTGTGAGTGGTTCCGATACCTCAGCGGGCAAGACTTGCAGCACATGCCTTGCATCACCAGCCTGAAGAGAGAAGCCAACTATGGGTTTCACACTGACATATGGTGCATGCACCGCCGCCCACTGTTTACTATATCCAGAGTCAGCATCACGTAGGGGGCAAATAACATGTTCACTTTAACAGAAGTTTTATTATATCCAGGTTTACTATAGCAGTTGCTCCCATAGACTTATAATGCATATTGGCTGGGACCTGTGAGGCAGTTTACTATTAGAGTTGGGCCGAACGGTTCGCCGGCGAACGTGGTTCGCGCAAACTTAGGTGGTTCGCGTGCGGGTGCCGCACGCGAACGTTTTGCGGAAGTTCGGTTCGCCCCATAATGCACCTGAGGGTCAACTTTGACCCTCTACATCACAGTCAGCAGGCCCAGTGTAGCCAATTAGGCTACACTAGCCCCTGGAGCCCCACCCCCCCCTTATATAAGGCAGGCAGCGGCGGCCATTACGGCCACTCGTGTGCCTGCATTAGAGAGAGTAGGGCGAGCTGCTGTCTGTCTCTAGGGAAAGATTAGTTAGGCTTAGCTTTTCCTGGCTGCATACCTGTTCTGTTCAGTGAGCCCTCAGCCCACTGCATACCTGTACTGTGATCCTGCCACTGCATACCTGTTCAGAGATCCTGCCAGTGCATACCTGTTCAGTGATCCTGCCACTGCATACCTGTTCAGTGATCCTGCCAGTGCATACCTGTTCAGTGATCCTGCCACTGCATACCTGTTCAGTGATCCTGCCACTGCATACCTGTTCAGTGATCCTGCCACTGTATACCTGTTCTGTGAACCCGCCACTGTATACCTGTTCTGTTCAGTGGACCCGCCACTGTATACCTGTTCTGTGAACCCGCCACTGTATACCTGTTCTGTTCAGTGGACCCGCCACTGTATACCTGTTCAGTGATCCTGCCACTGCATACCTGTTCAGTGATCCTGCCACTGTATACCTGTTCTGTGAACCCGCCACTGTATACCTGTTCTGTTCAGTGGACCCGCCACTGTATACCTGTTTAGTGAACATGCCACTGCATACCTGTTGTGTTCAGTGAACCTGCCACTGCATACCTGTTCTGTGAACCCGCCACTGTATACCTGTTCTGTTCAGTGAACAGTTTGGTGTGTCAGTGGGAAGCAGTACCTTAATTACACTACCTGATTGATGTATACACATGCAAGATGTTTTAAAGCACTTTAGGCCTGTCATTTAGCATTCAATGTGATTTCTGCCCTTAAAACGCTGCTTTGCGTCAAATCCAGATTTTTCCCGGGGACTTTTGGCATCTATCCCACTCCGCCATGCCCCCCTCCAGGTGTTAGACTCCTTGAAACATCTTTTCCATCACTTTTGTGGCCAGCATAATTTTTTTTTTTCAAAGTTCGCATCCCCATTGAAGTCTATTGCGGTTCGCGAACTTTAACGCGAACCGAACGTTCCGCAAAAGTTCGCGAACCCGGTTCGCGAACCTAAAATCGGAGGTTCGGCCCAACTCTATTTACTATACACAAATGTTTTTAAACCCAAGTTTATTATAACAAGATTATACTGTATTAGCAACAGCAAAAAATATGTTTTGACATCTTTAGGCATTTTTTTAGATTGGTAGAAAAAAATTAGGATGAACAAAATGCAGATTTATTTTCTTCCTATCGGTTTATGAAAATATGACATCTGGAAAACATTTATTTTATTATTTGCTCACTATTTTGTACTAGCTACAGTAGATCTATGATGCCTAATATTTAATGTATTATTTAATGAGCATTATAAATACAAAAATATTTTTTTAATGTAAACTGGGGTATTTGTGCCACTCTAGACATGGTTACTGATAATGAAATGCAAAACACATGGCTAGTATAAAAAAAAAAAAAAAAAAGTTTATTTTGATAAAGCATTGCATACATCAAAGATGAGGGGCTCAGTATTTATGCTTAGCATTAAATCATGTAACCTTACACAACACCAGTGATTGCCAACCAGAGATTGCCAAGTCATTTTCAGATAGAACGGAAGAGGTAACTGGTTTTTTTATTGTGTTTTCGGCCCCACGACAAATTATTTAGCAGTGGGGGTGATAAAATGTTTTTTTTTTGTTTGTTTTTTGATTATTTTTTTTTTTGTGTGTGTGCAAAAACAAAACATACAACAATTCCTATCACTTGCCGGAGTAGGATTGTCGTGCACATAGCAACTCAATGCACATACTTGTTTTAGCTGGAGAGGCATGGTGAGTGAGCACCCTTGTCTGATAGGAGTAAAAATTGTTTGATTTGTTATTTTGGGGCTGATGTTATGCAGAGGTTCTGCTCTGAAAATTTTCCAAAGGGTTCCTTAGGCCAACAAAGGTTGAAAAAGGCTAATCTGCAATATTAAAACACACTGCATAGCAATGTCAGTAATGTTACACCAAGAGACAGTCTCTGACCAGTAGTCCAAACCAGAGGCGGAGCTATGGTTTTCAGCGCCCGGGGACAAAGACAATTTTTGCGACCCCCCCTACCTGGACAAAATGGGCATGGACATGCATCAGAATGTGGGCGTGGTCATGGGTGGAGACAGATGGACAAATGCTGTTTAGATAGCCACATGTGCCCTCTTCCCCATAGAGAGCGAGATGTGCCCCCCATCTCCATTTAGATAGCCAGATGTGCCCCCTTTAAATAGCCAAATGTGCCCCCTTCCTCCTGTTTATATAGCCAGATTTGCTCCCCTTCCTCCTGTTTATATAGACAGATGTGCCTGCTTTTTCTGCTGCTGTAACGTTTCTGCACTCCTCTGCAGAGGAAGGGAGAAAAACAGGGGCACCTCGGGCAGCCAGCAAGCTGCCTCTCACGTGTGTGGGGGTGTAGCAGCTGTGCTGAGTGCCCTCAAAGTGCTGCGCCTGGGGACCAATGTCCCCCTTTGCCCACCCCTTGCTACGCCTCTGGTCCAAACCATCGTCAATGCCTTTTGAGAGTCTTTTGAGATGAAAATCAGGAACAGTGATTACCTTTCTTAAGGTAGGGTATTTACTACTACTGTAGTCATTATAAAGCATTTGATCATCAATCATATTTCTTATTAATTCACCTTTTGTTTATAACTTTAAAGTATACCTTAAACTCTTGGGTCCCTAGTTGTCTTCCTGGACCCCTCTGTTGTTCTGCTGTTACTCCAATAAAAGTCAGTGACCCGGTTACATCAAGTTACATCAGCCAAAGAAATGTAGAAAAGGGTTAGGCACCACGGTGTATTTTAGGGTTAGGCACCACCAGGGGGGTTCTTATGGTTAGGCACCTACAGAGGGGTCTTAGGGTTAGACAGTTTTGTAGCTTTGGAGCTCTGGGCCCTAGTGCGAGTTTTACATTGGGCCCCTCAATCGCTCTATACATGACAATTGATATGGCACTCCAACATCTGCTAAGGACAGCTGCAGTGTCACAGAGGTGGAGGCTGGGGAGGAGAACAGTCTATTAATGGCTACAATTTTTCAAAACATGTATTGAGGTAATCATTATTAACATAGCACAAAGAGAGCTAATGAAGCAATTAAAAGAGGTCTGCTAGTGGGGCCCTCTGGTCCAGGAGGCCTGATGTGGTGGCTACCTCTGCATCCCCTATTGCTACGCTGCTAGGGTGGGGGTGGGGGGGGGGTGGGTTAGGGCTTGTTTACACCTAGGGTGTTTTTGTGTTTTTTTAAGCACTGGTGATTCCAGAAATCGCCCTAAAAGCTTGTGAAATGATTCCCTATGAGAGTGTTCACATGTGAGCCGTTTGATTTCGATCTGCTCACCAAAGCACTGCCTGAACCATTTTCTGGGCTATTTGCCTATAATGGAGGGTATAGGGAAATCGTTTGAAAAAGCGCTTTGTATAGCAATTTCCCCAGCGCTTCTATGAATAAATACATTGTATTTATTTCTGGGTACAAGAGTTCACTAGCACTTCCTAACTGACATCAGGGAGTGAAAAAAAAATCCCTCTGCAAAATCGCTTAAAAAAGCACTTTGAACAACGCAGGGAAAGGCTATTTTAAAAATTGAAAAAAATTTCCTCAGCGCTTGAAAAAGCGATGGCGATTTATGGTGTGAACAAGGCCTTAGGGTTAGGCATCGGCAGAGGGAGGCATCTGTGTGAGAGTAAAGTTTAGCCATCATAAAATATCGGTAAACATACCGATATTTTACTGTTGGAATCCAGCAGCAGAATATTGCTAATTGTAGCGATATTCTACTAGCGGCAATCCCCGGCACCTTTTTTACAGGTGCCTTTTTGCATGTAGAGTATGCTATTTTTTCGCCTCATCAATAAAAAGCCTTTTAAGCCACCAACAAGCGAGAAAATACTCTGAATAATTTTGACAGCACTTTTTTGATCTACTCTTCGGGACTTTTCCAAATGCAGACTTGCAGAGTGCTGAAAAGTTATTTTAAATGAAAAATGATCTCCTAGGAGAAAACCTAGGAGAAAAAGTGTATTGAATACGGACCTATGTCTTGTAATGAGTGAACAGTAAGTTGTTCCAATAATTTATTAATCAAAAAAAAAATCTGAAGTATTTACTTATTTTTACAACAACAAAACATTTTCAAATTTTACTCATCTGAACTTCTGTGGATATTGTCAAAATCTAGTTTGATATGCCTTTGCAGAACTACAATAACATAAGAAAAAGAACAGTGTGTGCCCACCTGTGTACTAAAACATAATTTCTTCAGTGCCTGTGGAAATTCACAGCTATTATGAAGAAAGGAGTAAAATAGCTATCTGGTGCCATCTGTTGGAAGCTAAAATGAAATGTATGTTGCCTTTTTATTGCTAAAAGTAGAGATATACAGCAATGCACAAAGCATACCGACTGGGAGGCTAAACTAGACTTCTAATAAAATTTACAAATGACAAGGATCAGAGTGATTCCTTCTCAATACCCATACTAAGTGCTTAACCCGAGGAGAGGCTAATTAACCAAGGGGAAAAATATACAATTCTGAGTAACTCTTATGTAACTTTAGTGGAACTTGTCGTGCTGCAAACTGCCTACAGGGACCCAGTACCCATACCTCCCAACTTTTTGAGTATAGAAAGAGGGACACGTTAAGACATGCCCCTGTGACACCCCTAACCACACCCACATCTCACACCTTTCCATGCATATTACAAATAATTCAGAACCAAAAGATGTAGTTTATCATTCAAACCACACTGGTCCTTTCTATCATCATTAGTTTTTACACATTTTAAATATTTCAATTTAATTGATGGGAACAAAGTTAAGACGTTTTTCAGCAGAAGAATACATATATTAAAGTGGTCTGAAAATCAGCATGTCTTCTTTTCTCTAAAAGATTCACTACAGCTTTAAAGCTAACATAACAAAAAAAAATTGTAGCAGAACAGCATTCAAACAGTTAAATACAGCACTATGTCTTGCCACGGAAAGCCCCTTCAGCTTAGGATCCAAACCAAAGAGAAGATAACAGCATCTTTTGTTTACATTCCTCAGTTGTTACATTGTGTGTAACAACTGAAAACAAGTGCTCTGTGAAGCTCTCTCTGCTTCAAGGATGCACACAGTTCAGAACAGCTCACTAAAAAATTTGAATATATAATAAAAAGCAGCTTGAATAAAATGCAATGACCTCTTTCAGAGCAGATACACTGTACTCTGGGAACTTGTAATTTGTAAACAGACAATATTACTTGTGCACAAAAGCAAATAACTCTATGGGTAATAACAAGTAGAAAAACACATTTTTATTGAATGTTATGTGGCGAGTTTCATACCACTTTAATACAGATCTGTATATCAGTCTTAAAAGCGGGACAAATAAGGAAGAAAGAGGGACAGAGGGATTTTGTTCCCAAAAAAGGAATGTACCTCCAAAAGAGGGACAGTTGGGAGTGTTTCTTGACATGTGTGCCTAACAAGCACGTTACCATGGCAATCTATGTGCAATGAAAAATAAAGTGCATGTTATAGCGAGCGGAGTGGGCCTTGTTACATATTGTTAGTCATGGGTTCATTTGCAATAACTTTGGAAAAATGCTTCAGATCTGATATCCCATTTTGATCAGCCTCTAGTGTATTTCTTTCATGTGTAGAAAAAAAAAACACGAATAACTGACCTGACCTTACATAGAAACTGATAAGATTATACCAGTATAATAATCAGTTCCACAATCTAATTCCCTATTATAACTGGGTGCCAAAAAATACAGACAAACAACTGTTTCACTCTGCAAGGGGAAAAAAATAATATTAATTTTTACATTTTTTACATACATTACATCATTTTTTGAATTACATTATGATATACAGTAGAATTTTGTTATAGTAAACACCAAGGGACCTGGCCAAGTAGTTTGGCCAGAAGTTTACTATATCAGAATGGGTCATACATTGTATGGAGGACGGTAAGGATATGTACTCCTATTCCTTAGATAGGTTTTGATGCACTGAATGCGTGCATGTTTGTGCTATGCATGTTACAGGGCCAGAGTTAGGACACATACGACACTGAGCTACCTCTACGCGGTGTATGTGACTACGCAAGAGACTTTATTCTTGTAACGGAGATCCCAGCTTTTAACTTAGCTGTAGGGACATAGTTGATTGCTACATGTTTTTTTGTGAATGGATTTGCATGAGGATTTGCATGAGTGTGCGGAAGTTTATTTTGACTTTGCTGTTTTGCTTGCCACACCCCTTCCAGCACCTCCCTATTACATCTGCAAGTGTTTAAATGTCCTAGCTTGAGGTGAGGAGCCTGGATTTTGTGTTTTTGTAAATTGTATATTCATACAGGCGCATGGCCGGGACTGAGTTTACTGTAGCCTAGCCAGAGGTTTACTATATCAGAGCTTACTATAACAAGATTTTACTGTATTCTCAAATCGTTCACAGTTTAAATTTCCATTTGCCGATATGCTTATGTATAGAATATTTCATCATACAGTGTGACTGTGGTTTTAAAGCTGTTCAATAGCTCCCTCTTTTGACCATGATTTGAAAGTTTCTTTTGAATTTTACTTTGCAATAAAACTACCACTAAAAATCCTTTCTTCCAGAGGCAGAGTGTAAAAAATAGCAAGTCATGTGTGTTACAGCCACTTCATAACCTTATAATTGGGTGGAACACAAATATTAATCAACTATGGCATTCAGGCAGTCAAGGTATTACATACTTTCAGCTCCCTTATAAAGGGGAAAAACCTGCAGTGAAAATAAAATAATAATCAATTTATGTATATTCCTAAACCAAAATAGCACATTTCTGGAATCACAAAGTGTTATTTTATCGCTAATAGTTAAAATTAAGTTTTTACCGTCTTATGTGAATGACAATAGCTTTTTAATGGTTAAAGTATCAACATACTTCAGACTGCTGGGGGGACAGAATATACATAAAATGATGTCTTTGAGGGCCAGACAGTGAAGGATACCCAGGAGACAACCTGAAGTCCAATTGGACAGCAGTGTCATCTGATGTGGAATTTGATTGGAAACCAGCGAATTATTGCTTTCTGGCTTCCATGTGGATGGGTAGTGCCAGCATTGCTATTCTACATGTGGACCACCAATATTTAACCAATTTCGGACCGACGCAGTTTAACTCTACGTCGGGCGGGTGGTGCTGCGGTTCTGACCGGACGTAAACTCTACGTCTCATTCACCGCGCATCCCCGCCCGTTCCCGCCGCTCTCGTCGCTTTCTACCCGCCACGATGTGCTGCCCTGCCGCCTCTATAAACGGCAGAGCACTGTGAGCCGGGCAGGAGCCGTTTTCCTTGGCTCCTGGCCCTGTCATTACTGTAAGCCAATCCCATTGGCTTACATTGAGTGACAGGGTCAGCAGCCAATGAAAGCGGCGCCTGACTGGCGCACAGCGCTCTGCCGTCATCGAGATGGCAGAGAGAGCAGCCTGCAGCGGGGCAGAGCGGCATGACCGGCGGGAGCGACGGATTATTGC
The DNA here is from genome assembly GCF_040937935.1 of Hyperolius riggenbachi. Taxonomy (NCBI): domain Eukaryota; kingdom Metazoa; phylum Chordata; class Amphibia; order Anura; family Hyperoliidae; genus Hyperolius; species Hyperolius riggenbachi. The sequence continues at coordinate 341,062,556 of NC_090650.1, read as the reverse complement.
GGTGATTCGTCGGTATGCAGCGTTTTAGCGTACCAGCAGCCTCTGGTCCTTAGGGGGCAGAGGCTGCTGGTACAGAAGTGGTTAAAGATGTAGCTGACCGCATCTATAAGTAATACATTTTGTGTGGGGGGGGGCGGTAAAAAAGCCTCAGGGGCCGCATTCGGCCTGCGGGCCTTAGTTTGAGGACCACTGCCTTAGATGGTACACAGTGCCATATTTATACTTACATTTGGCTTTCTCCAGCATCATGAGGACCGTGGGCTCCCTTACTGTCCTCCATTCTGTTGTCCTGTGGCCTTTTCATGTCTCCGGGAAGCAATGCATCCCAGCATGAGCGTTAGCAAAGAGCGGGTCTAAACATGCCAACACATATGTTGCGCAGCTGCATCTGTGGACCTCCTTTAATAAAGAGACACCCGAAGCTCCCGTCGGGTCGCTGCACATCTCTTAAGACCCCCACATAGCTCCACTGTCACCCTTCATTATACATACAGCCAATAATTACCCACCACCTCTCACCGCAAGTTCCGTCGTGTAAGTACAGTGTATCTGTCACTGTACTTACTGTGTGCATCTTAGCCCGGGCAAAGCATCTTTGAATCTGCAGCTGGGGCTCCCCATTGCAGCCGGGGCTCCCCATTGGACCATTGTCTGAGCCATTATTAAAGGAGACCCCCGGATGCAGACGCAGAAGATGGTGGCAGATGTTCGGCTTGAGAGTGCGCATGTGTGGGGAGTGAGGTTGTGGTGCTGAAGGACAGCACCACAGAGTAAACCTCATTCCCCTTCGCCCGGTAAAAGAGAGCATCGCTCAGGCTTTTGCCTGAGTAATGCTCCCTAATGATTAGCCATCACGCAAAGGAAACTGGCAATAGGATTTGCCGGTAATCCTCACACGATGGCAAGGTGATCAGTAGCTCGCATCTGCAAGCTACTTATCACCTGGAATAGAATATGGCCCATAGAGTTTTACTGCCTCTAATTTGTAATCCGTGAAAGTTTTGCTATAGATCATCTGAAAATAAAGTGGATGTTTACTTACCTGGGGCTCCTTCAGGTCCCTCCTCCTCCCTTTGCTTGTGTCGCTGCCCCCTCTGAAAGATCTGCGACTAGAGCTCCAGTTTTGTGTATTTTTGTAAACAACCACTTTTTTTGTGGCCAATTTAGGTGTGCTTTAATTTCATTTAGAACATATTATCACTTTCCACCCCTGTCAAAGGTGGATTTGCCCAAAGCTTTTGTAAACAATCCCACAGCTCTGTGGCCACTCCCAGCCATGTTGCTGTAACTGATTGTTTGTGTATATTACAGCTGAATCACTTCCCATTAATGGTTGAGCACACTTCGGGTGCTCTTTAAAGTAGGATCATCTTGATCTTGCGGGCAACACTGTAAATGAAGCAGGTAAAAATGTAAAAGCCATGATTAGCAGTTATAAATGTTAATTTGGCTGTGTGGAAGCACCCGATATAATAGTGGACATTAGCTGCTTGTAGCCTCTGTTCACTGTATATAGTCACTTATAACCGCTATTTGGCTCTTAAAGCTGCTATTTAGCATTTATAGCCACGAATCGCAGCTGTTAACATTGCCAACTATGGCACCAAAAACATCAGGGAGTAGGGTTAGGAGGCCTGGTGTTAGGTATGTGGCTGGGGTTAAGGGTAGGCACCGAGGGGGGTTAAGGTTAGGCATCTGTAGAGGGGGTTAAGGTTAGGCACCACCAGGAGGGTCTAAGGGTTAGGAATCAGTAGAGGGAAGGTTCTGTGTACTAATGAGGGTAGGTGTAATAATGGGGTAAGAATAATGAGGGGTGACTAATGGAATACAATATAAGCAGTCTAATTAAGTGTGGACTTAAAAGGGACGCTATAATGGGGGATCACTATAATCGGTAATTCAATAAAGAGCAGGCATACATTATGACAGTGCACTAAAAACCAGGGGGATTATAATGGGGTACTTCTTCATTTGAAGAAAGAAAATGGGAGCAATAACAATGGGGTGCTATGAGGAAAGCACTAATGGGAGCCCTGCTAGTACTAATGAGAGTATTATAATATAGATAATAATGTGGGAGCATAGAAGTAGGATGCTCTGGTGAAGACCAGTGACTACCTAGACTCTGCACCCTGGGGGACCCACCAGTGCCAGGATCATCAGTATAAGACCACTGGGATTTATTTCCACCTTTCTATTCAAAGGGAGCCTGAGTATCAATATTATGGATGAATATAAGTTTAACCTGACCCCAAACACCAACACTACTTATAACAACTTCCCACACTGCTTAAATGTAACCCGAGGTGAGAGACATAAGGAAGCTGCCATATTCATTTCCTTTTAAAACAATACCAGTTGCCTGGCAGCCCTGTTGGTCTTTAGGTCAGTAGTGTCTGACTTTGAATCACACACCTGAAACAAACATGAAGCTGATCTTGTCATATGTTTGTGAGAAACCTCTGATTTGCATGCTTGTTCAGGGTTTATGTCTAAAAGCAGGCCTGGATTTACCTCACATGAGCCTATAGGCACTGATGTCCTGGCACCTTAGATTTTTCCCTCCATGAGCCTACAAACCCCCCACTAAACTGCACAGCAAGTGTGCTGGCTGGCCCAGCTGTCACTTCTTCGTTACTTCCCTTGCCCGTCATAGGTAGCTACAGTATTAGGAAGCCAGAAGTACCCTCAATATTAAGTAGCTAGAGGAGCTCCCAAGTATTAATTAGCTAGAAGAACCTCAATATGAAGTAGCTTGAGGTGCCCATGACTGTAAAGAGATATCATCAGTGGAATGGCGAGAGCTGGGTGAGTAACCTCTCATTTACACATTAGGACTCTGCATGCATAGGGAAGGAGGGAGGAAGGCGCTGGGGGAGGGGAGTTTCCATCATCAGGCACCTGTAGGCATGTGCCTACAATGCCTTATGGTAAATCCGGGCTCTGGCTAAAAGTATTAGGCCTTGTTCATAGTGCTCAGTTATGTTGCCGAATAATGCTACATGTCAACCCACTGCCCATACAATCCTATGGAGATGTTCACACTCAGTGGATGCCAGCTTTGTATCAAAATCTATGTCCAGTCTCAAATGCAGTTTACACACATTTGAATGCATGCATTATGCAACTGACCACTGTGAGTTCAGTCTCAGGGGCAGTGGTTCAACAGTGCAGCCAGACAATATGCATTGTTTAAATGGAAAAAAAAAATATGGAAACCTCCATATGTCTCTCACCTCAGGATCCCTTTAAAAACTGCTATTGCCTGTATTGCTGCTAGAGATTAATATAATTTCTGTTCCTTTACCCAGAGTTGGAACTAAAAAGAATATTTAATGCCCCTGTTGAGGCACAGAATTTAGTTGCATATCTATATCTCTATACTGTATGCTTGTATACACTGGCTTAACAATAGAGGATGCGACCCCTGCCCCCGCGGGGGGGGGGGGGGGGGGCTCGGGGCCACCCTAGGGCCCGCTCAGGGACCTTTGTGGGGCAGGAGGGGTCACAACATAAGAGGAGAGCGTGGCCGCAGATCGGTGGGGAGGGGGGACATTCCCCCCTCCCTCACATCGGGCTCTCCTCTCAGCGCTCCCATCCTGCAATCTTTAGTGACAGTGGGTGGACAGCAGCAGCAGCAGGCAGGTCACATACCTCCTTTGCCCCGGAGATCTCCCATCAGTAAGTGTTTCATGTCACTTCCTAGGGAGGGGGGGGCAGATTTTTTTTTGCAGGGGGGGGCGGGGATTTTTAGTTATGCCCCTGCTTGTATATTAACCACTTGCCGACCGCACACTCATACCGTGCGGCGGCAAAGTGGCAGCTGCAGGACCAGGGACGCACATCTGCGTCGCCGGCTGCAGACTAATTAATCAGTTTGCCAGATCAGACCTGATCGTTCGCCTGCACTGTGTTCAGCCCGCTCCACCGCAGTGACAGAATTTTTTTTTTTCTGATCACTGCAAAAAACACTGTACACTAGCTGTGGCACTGTAAACATCAGTTTTGATTTTTTTTTATCAAAACTCAGTGACCACAGCTTTCTACCTCTCAAGTACTCCCTTTCGCTAGGTAGGTGCTCTTTTTCCTGGGTAGTCTCAGAGGAATACCTCCTAAATTTAGCAGGCCACCATGGCAAAAAGAGGTTTTCCAATGAAGACATCTACAGGTACATGGACCAGTCGGATGAGGATGATTTGGTCGACTTATTCGACGAATCTTCTGGTTCAGAGTATGATCCTGCAGACAGCAGTGGCTCTTTGACTGGTAGTTCCGATGACGAGGTTGAGGTCCCGGCTAGAGCCAGACGTACCACACCCCATGTTACTGGACTGCAGGTGGCGGAAGATCAGACTCAAGGGCAGCAGAGTGGTACTGGCGCTGATCTGATTTTTCTTGGTGAGGCATGCACCCAGGGCCGGCTCTAGACTTTTTGCCGCCTGAGGCAAAATTTTAAAAAATCGCCCCCCCCGCCCGTGGGTGGGGGGGGGGGCACCGAGCTGGAGGGGTAGCAGGAAGGAAGGGGTATTGGGCCTAGCGATGGGGAGGGGGGTCTGACCCCCCTCCCTCCCTCGCCTGGGTCCCTTGATCTGCGCTCCCCTCCAGCTGTAAATAGTTAAGTACCAGCGTATAGATTAAAAGGCAATGGGCAGGGATCACTCACCTTTTCCGCGTTCCAAAGTGCGCTCCACTGACGTCACTTACAATACAGTGGGCGGCGTTGCAGGAAGTGACATCAGTGGAGCGCTCGCTGGAACGCGGAAGAGGTGAGTGAGGCCCGTTGCCTCTTAATCTACACACTGGTACTTAACTATCTACAGCTGGAAGGGAGCGCAGATCGGGGGACCCAGGCTCCACTGCTAGGCCCAATACCCCCTTTCTTCACGCTACTCCTCCAGCTCGGCATGCCGGCCCCCCACCCACGGACAGGCGGGTGCCGCCCCCCCCAGATGTGCCGCCTGAGGCAAATGTTTCACCCCGCCTCATGAGCGGGCCGGCCCTGCATGCACCAGCAGCGCAGCATCTCCTGGACCTATCAATACCAGTACTACCGTAGAAGACCCTGGTGAAGTGGCGAACACCAGCCTGGTAGTAGAATGTGGTTCGGTGGTACGTGCATTAAGACCCGATTCGCAGCCACCAAGTAGACGGGCCCGTACTCCCATTGGTTTTCCAGAGGTGCTGGCAAACCCTGATTGGCATTCCCCTGATCCCGCCGCACCTGTACTGCCCCCTTTCACCGCCCAGTCTGGAGTCCATGTGGAGACAGTTGAACTAGGATCGGCCCTAGACTTTTTTGAACTGTTCCTCACCCAGGATCTCCTTGACTTAATTGTGGCTGAGACCAACCGTTATGCCACACAATTTATAACCGCCAATCCGAAAAGCTGCCACGCCCAGCCTTTTTGGTAGAAACCACTCCAAGTTTCCGAACTTAAAATTTTTTTGGGCCTTCTCCTCAACATGGGTATTACCAAAAAAAATGTATCGCGCTCTTATTGGTCTACACGCCCAATACACAACATGTCCATGTTCTCTGCTGCCATGTCCAGGCAGGTCGCGATTTGAGATCATCCTGCGCTTCCTGCATTTCAATGACAACAACACCTGTCATGCAAGAGACCACCCAGCTTATGACCGGCTCCACAAAATTCGGCCCCTCATAGACCACCTGTCATCCACATTTGCAGATGCTTATACCCCTGAACAGAACATCTGTGTAGACGAGTCCCTCGTACATTTTACCGGGCGCCTTGGCAACAAACAGTACATCCCAAGCAAGCACGCCCGGTATGGGGTGAAACTGTATAAGCTCTGTGATAGAGCCACAGGCTATACATCTCATTTTAGGGTCTACGAGGGAAAAGACTCAAAAATTGGAGCCGGTCGGATGTCCTGACTACCTGGGGAGCAGTGGAAAGATTGTGTGGGACTTGGTGTCACCCTTGTTCCATATGGGGTACCATCTTTATGTGGACAACTTTTACACAAGTGTGGCCCTCTATCAGCACTTAAAGTTAGAAGGAATCCGATGCTGTGGCACCATGCGGCCTAATCGCCGGGGCTTCCCCCAATGGCTCATTAACACCAGACTTCAACGGGGGGAGAGGGCCACCTTGTGTATCGATGACTTGCTCTCGGTGAAATGGAAGGACAAGAGGGACGTTTACCTTCTGTCTACCATTCACACAGACACGACAGTACAAATTACACGGGCAACAGAGGTCATTGAAAAGCCCCTCGCCGTCCACGACTATAATGCCAACATGAGAGGGGTGGACTTCAATGACCAGATGTTAGGGTCCTATTTAATTTCCAGAAAACCAGACGCTGGTATAAGAAAGTGTCTGTGTATTTAATTCAATTGGCAATGTACAACAGCTTTGTTCTCTACAGTAAGGCTGGGAGAACTGGATCTTTCCTTCAATTCCAGGAAGAGATCGTTTCGGCACTCCTGTATCCAGAAGGTGCCAGAGCCCAACCCCCAAATGCAACTAGCCGGCTGCATGGAAGGCATTACGCCCAGGGCCGGCCCGCTCATGAGGCGGGGTGAAACATTTGCCTCAGGCGGCACATCTGGGGGGGCGGCACCCGCCTGTCCGTGGGTGGGGGGCCGCCCACCGAGCGGGAGGAGTAGCGGGCAGAAAGGGGGTATTGGGCCTAGCGGTGGGGAGGGGGGTCGGATCCCCCCTCCCTCGCCTGGGTCCCCCGATCTGCGCTCCCCTCCAGCTGTAAATAGTTAAGTACCAGTGGCAGCGTATAGATTAAGAGGCAACGGGCAGGGATCACTCACCTTTTCTGCGTTCCAGCGAGCGCTCCACTGATGTCACTTCCTGCAACGCCGCCCAGTAAGTGATCCCCGCCCGTTGCCTCTTAATCTATACACTGCCGCTGGTACTTAACCATTTACAGCTGGAGAGGAGCGCAGATCGGGGGACCCAGGTGAGGGAGGGAAGGTCCGACCCTCCTCCCCACCCGCGGGGGGGGGGGGGGCGCGATTTTTTAAAATTTTGCCTCAGGTGGCAAAAAGTCTAGGGCCGGCCCTGATTACGCCTACCCGATTCCCAGTACCCCAACTCAACGCAACCCCAGAAAAAGATGTCGTGTCTGCAGCAAGGCTGGAATAAGGCGTGACACCCCGTTTACTGTCCCTCCTGTCCTGACCAGCCTGGCCTATGCCTAGGGGAGTGTTATGAGAGGTACCACGAGAAGGCACACTTTTAGAACCTAGGGAACTACAGACACAGCAGTAGGCACACAAGGGTCTCTCAGTGCTATTTCACACTGGCGCGATGCGTTAGGGCAAATTGCCTAGCAAAAGTCACACTTGTGCTTGACTTAATGCTAGTGCATGCCTACGTTACTGCGTGGCTTCTGCGGCGATTTGGGTCGGCCGGGAAGTCATATTAGTCTACGGCGACACAGTTAATTACTAGGCCGAATGCTACTCTTGTGGTATTCCCAGGAGGCCTGTTTTGGGCGAGACGGTGCGGCGGGCTCGACCGACCGGATAGGCCAGTATACAGTGTGAACCCAAACATCAGGTTTTGAGAGATCCAAATACACTGGCCTGCCAGAAACCTCTCCTTTCACTTGGGACAGAATTCATAATGTACTTCGCCACATATCTGTGTGATTTGCACTTTGCACATTGACCCATGGGGGAGGAGAAGTATATCCTCAGATCTCAAGTAAAAAAAAACAAAAAACAAAAAACAGGTAAGCAAAAAAGTTAATATTTGGTTACCAATGTTATTGTTTGGTTTGAACATATTTAATAAAGTTTAAAAAGTGAATGATATTGAAGTGCTTTGCTGCTTACTAGCTTTTTTTTTTTTTTCGTCTTCTCTCTTTTTTCCAACCGACCAATCAGCTGCAGCACTGATGATGCATCCTGACAGCATCTATGTCCAGGCGGACACCTTCCCCTCCTTTTTGTTTTGTTTTTTCGTTTTTCTTCTCTCTTTTTTCTATCCATACTGACCGACCGACCAATCAGCTGCAGAAACTGATGGTGCATCCTGACAGAAGCATTGCGCTTCTGTCAGGTTACACAAAATCAGTGCATGCAGCGCTGTAGGATGAGATTTCTCCTCCACAGTAAAAAAGATACGTTTGCTGAGGCATATGGACCGAGGAGTGGTGTTGGGGTTCATATGCTTTGGCAAGCACTTTGCATCAAAAAAGAACTCAAGCAATGATTTCTCCATTCACATCGATCGATGTGGATGAATAAATCAGGTTTTCCTGGGCATACGAGCTGGTGGGTTTGGATTTTTGGGGTGGCAGCTCCTATGTCCAGGCGGACGCCTTCCCCTCTTTCTTTTCACATTTTTTGGCAGATCTTTGTTCATCCACATTGATCGATGCGAATGAAGGGATGCTTGCCGTTCATTTTTCCTTTTAGACCAGAATGCACTACCTGTATGCCCAATATAAGGATTATAGCAGAAATACTGGCCATACATCGACTGATTGCAGAAACCCTAAAATGCCAGGACAGACCCCACAAATGACCCCATTTTGGAAAGAGGACACCCCAAAGTATTCCGTGAGGTGCATGGTGAGTTCATAGAAGATTTAGTTTTTTTGTCACAAGTTAGCATAAATTGTTGTTTTTTGTTTTTTTTCACAAAGTATCCTTTTCTGCTAACTTGTAACAAAAAATATATTTTTTTATAAACTCACCATGCCCCTCATGGAATACTTTGTGGTGTCTTATTTATAAAATGGGGTCATTTGTGGGGTTTGTTAGCTGTCCTGTCATGTGGGGGGGGGGGGGCTAAATTGTGAGCACCCCTGTAAAGCCCAAAGGTAGTCATTGCACGTTGGGCCCCTTAGCGCAGTTAGGCTGCAAAAAAGTGCCACACGTGCTATCGCCGTACCCGGGAGAAGTAGACCAATGTGTTTTAGACAGTTTAGAGGTACTCCATTAGGAGTATGGTGAGTTCATAGAAGATTTTACTTTTTGTCACAAGTTAGCGGAAAATTATTTTTATTGTTTTTTTTTTACCAAGTGTCAATTTCCGCTAACTTGTGACAAAAAATAAAATCTTCTATGAATTCACCATACACCTAACGGAATACCTTGGGGTGTCCTCTTTGTAAAATGGGGTCATTTGTGGGGTTCCTATACTCCCCTGGCATTTTAGGGGCCCTAAACCGTGAGGAGGAGTCTTGAAACCAAATGTCGCAAAATGACCTGTGAAATGCTAAAGGTACTCATTGGACTCTGGGCCACTTAGCACAGTTAGGGTGCAAAAAAGTGCCACACATGTGGTATCGCCGTACTCAGGAGAAGTAGTACAATGTGTTTTGGGGTGTATTTTTACACATACCCATATTGGGTGGGAGAAATCTCTCTGTAAATGACAATTTTTTTATTTCTTCTACCCAGCATGGGAATGTTCAAAAATACACCCTAAAACACATTGGCCTACTTCTCCCGGGTACGGCAATAGCACGTGTGGCACTTTTTTGCAGCCTAACTGTGCTAAGCGACCCAACGTGCAATGACTACCTTTGGGCTTTACAGGGGTGCCCCTTAGCGCAGTTAGGGTGCAAAAAAGTGCCACACATGTGGTATCGCCGTACTCAGGAGAAGTAGTACAATGTGTTTTGGGGTGTATTTTTATACATACCCATGCTGGGTGGGAGAAATCTCTCTGTAAATGGACAATTGTGTGTAAAAAAAATAAAAAAAATTGTCATTTACAGAGATATTTCTCCCACCCAGCATGGGTATGTGTAAAAATACACCCCAAAACACATTGTACTACTTCTCCTGAGTATGGCGATACCATATGCGTCACAGTCTAACTGTGCTAAGGGGCCCACAGTGCAATGACTACCTTTAGGCTTTACAGGGGTGATTACAATTCAGCACACCCCAAAATGCCAGGACAGTAAACACACCCCACAAATGACCCCATTTTGAAAAATATACACTTCAAGGTATTCATTGAGGGGCATGTTGAGTCCATGGCAGATTTCATTTTTTTTTTTGTTACAAGTTAGCAGAAATGGAAACCGTTTTTTTTTTTGTTTTTTTTGTCACGAAGTGTCATTTTCTGTTAACTTGTGACAAAAAATAAAATCTTCTATGAACTCACCATGCCTCTCAGTGAATACTTTGGGATGTATTCTTTCCAAAATGGGGTTATTTGTGGGGTATTTATACTATCCTGGAATTTTAGCACCTCATGAAACATGACAGGTAGTCAGAAAAATCAGAGATGCTTCAAAATGGGAAAATTCACTTTTGGCACCATAGTTTGTAAACGCTATAACTTTTACCCAATCCAATAAATAAACACTGAATGTTTTTTTTTTTATCAAAGACATGTAGCAGAATAACTTTTGCGCTCAAATGTATAGGAGATTTTACTTTATTTGAAAAATGTCATCACAGAAAGTTAAAAAAGTCATTTTTTTGACAAAATTCATGTCTTTTGTGATGAATATAATAAAAACTAAAACTCGCAGCAGCAATGAAATAGCATCAAAAGAAAGTTGTATTAGTGAGAAGAAAAGGACGCAAAATTCATTTAGGTGGTAAATTGTATGACCGAGCAATAAACCGTTAAAGCTGCAGTGGTCTGAATGGAAAAGACAGCGCTGGTCCTTAAGGGGGGGGGGGGGGGTAAAAGCTGAGTCCTCAAGTATTTAAAGCGGTTTAAGCTGTTGATCTGCATAGGCCACTTCCTGGTCACTGCAGATGATGCAGAGGGTGTGGCAGGAGAGAGGAGAATTTTCAAGTGCTCCAAATCAACCCAGTTACATTTGCACTGAGCATGTCACAGAGCTGTTTTGGACACCTGAGGCTTTTACTACAGGTGCCATTACTGTGTGAAAAGTCAACAGCAAATTGCTGTGTGATGAAGGAGCAGATACTTGTGTATTTCTGCTTTTGCCCTTATTTTATTGCCTCAAACCCACTTATTTAGAATCCCTTGCATATATACTCTCACACATATATTTACATGTGCATACACACATCACCTTTTCTCTACTACTCCTACTACACTTTCCCAGTGTGTTTACAAACTTTCTCCAGACACTCCTGTACCCAAAGGCCACCAATCTGCTAGCTTATAAAATATTACTTTAATTATTTATAAAAAAAAGTTTTGGAAAGCAAATAATATTTTTTTCAATACAAATGGAAAATAACATCATACTGAGTTGGGTGGGACAGTCTCAAATTTGCATGCCTCTCCTGCTGCCCCACCCCTAGCAGCTTCTGTCCTGGTCTGCCTCTTGTCTTCCCTCCACACATCAGTGGAGAGATAGCTCCGCCCCTGCACGTGTGTGCTGAGCACTGCCAGGAGGAAGAAGACAGGAGGAAACAGGCTGGCTTGCTGGTGAGTCATGGGAGAAGAGAGAGAGTGTGTGTCTAAGGGTAGGAACACACTAGGCAGTGCGGGAATGGTAGCGTTTTGGTAGCATTTTGCTGCGTTTGCATTTGTGCGGTGTCTGTGCACTTGCATTTTGCATTTTTGTTCTGCACATGCATTTTTCTTGCGTTTTGCATGCATTTTAATGCATTGGCGGCTCGCATATATAAATTGGATATGCGTTTTTTATGCGTTTTGCATGCACTTTTTTATGCGTTTTATGTAAATCTCTGGGAAGTCAACAGGAAGCGAAAATACATCATAAAACTTTTTTTTTAACGCATACAAAAAACATACAAAACGCACTAAAGCGCGATACCTCTGCGTCACCATTGACTTTCATTACATGCATTTTAGATGTGTTTTGGAAAAAATATGCAACAAGACCAGCGTTTTTAAAAAATGCACATTGCAGTACGCAAACATATGTGTTTTTTTCATGTGGGCAATGACTTGGATTATGTGCGTGTTCTGCAACGCTAGCGTTTCTGCCTAGTGTGTTCCTACCCTGAATGCATGTATGTCTGTGTGTGTCTGTGCTGGGGAGATTGCCTGGCAGTGTGTGTATGGCACCTCTGACTACCTAATACTGGGGCAGACACATCTAGCTAGTACCTGCCTATTCTGGGGGGCACCTCTGACTACTTAATACTTGGAGGAGGGGGGAGAGAGGACCACATCTAGCTGACTAATCTGGGGGCACCTTTGCCTACCTAATGTTGAGGGGACCTCTGACTAGCTAATACTAAGGGGGGGGGGGGGGCGGGGGCACTGACTACTATATATTAAAGGGGACTTCTGACTTCCTAATACTGAAGCAGGGTAGCATGTGTTGCATAATTAGCATGTCCTGAAGTAGCTTATGTCGATGTTTCCAGCAATTGTAAAAAACCCAGTTTCATCTAAAAGACAAAAGGAGCCCGATGGTGCAGAATCGTGTAAGATTCAAGAAAGCAAATTGCTAAGGATGTACATACTCACCAGGGGCGGCGCCAGGGGGGTGCTTGGGGGTGCTCGAGCACCCCCTAGAATTGTCCAAGCACCCCCAAAGCACCCCATGGAGTGAACTGACTTCAGGCGTCTAAAAGACGCCAAGTCAGTTCACACAGCGGCAGCACGGAGCAGCAGGCAGGGCTACCGTAAGATGGCCGCCCGGAGCCCTGTTCTGCAGACTTCGAGTCTGCAGTGCATGGCTTCGGGCGGCCATTTTCCCGTAGCCCTGCTCTCTGCATGCAGGCAGGAAGTCTCGTCGTGACGTCGGGAAGGAAGAGGATCGTGGGCGCGCGGGCGCTGCGCGCCACAATGAGGTCGGGACTCGGGACAGGAGGTCGGGAAAGAAGGTCTGGCTGTAGGTGAGTAAATGGGTTTTTCTTTTCTTTTTCAGGTGATGCTGATTGTGCATATTGGGGTCATATCTGCTACGGATTGTGCATATTGGGGTCATATCTGCTACGGATTGTGCATATTGGGGTCATATCTGCTACGGATTGTGCATATTGGGGCCATATCTGCTACGGATTGTGCATATTGGGGTCATTTCTGCTACCGATTGTGCATATTGGGGTCATATCTGCTACCGATTGTGCATATTGGGGTCATTTCTGCTACCGATTGTGCATATTGGGGTCATTTCTGCTACCGATTGTGCATATTGGGGTCATTTCTGCTACCGATTGTGCATATTGGGGTCATATCTGCTACGGATTGTGCATATTGGGGCCATATCTGCTACCGATTGTGCATATTGGGGTCATTTCTGCTACCGATTGTGCATATTGGGGTCATTTCTGCTACCGATTGTGCATATTGGGGTCATTTCTGCTACCGATTGTGCATATTGGGGTCATTTCTGCTACCGATTGTGCATATTGGGGTCATATCTGCTACGGATTGTGCATATTGGAGTCATATCTGCTACCGATTGTGCATATTGGGGTCATATCTGCTACCGATTGTGCATATTGGGACCATATCTGCCACCGATTGTGCATATTGGGACCATATCTGCCACCGATTGTGCATATTGGGACCATATCTGCCACCGATTGTGCATATTGGGACCATATCTGCCACCGATTGTGCATATTGGGACCATATCTGCCACCGATTGTGCATATTGGGACCATATCTGCCACCGATTGTGCATATTGGGACCATATCTGCCACCGATTGTGCATATTGGGACCATATCTGCTACCGATTGTGCATATTGGGACCATATCTGCTACCGATTGTGCATATTGGGACCATATCTGCTACCGATTGTGCATATTGGGGCCATATCTGATAACGATTGTGCATATTGGGGTCATATCTGATAACGATTGTGCATATTGGGGTCATATCTGATAACGATTGTGCATATTGGGGTCATATCTGCTACGGATTGTGCATATTGGGGTCATATCTGCTACGGATTGTGCATATTGGGGCCATATCTGCTACCGATTGTGCATATTGGGGCCATATCTGATAACGATTGTGCATATTGGGGCCATATCTGATAACGATTGTGCATATTGGGGCCATATCTGATAACGATTGTGCATATTGGGGCCATATCTGATAACGATTGTGCATATTGGGGTCATATCTGCTACCGATTGTGCATATTGGAGCCATATCTGATAACGATTGTGCATATTGGGGTCATTGGACGTGTTTTTTGTTAAAATCTGCTCACATTACGTGTATTTTCTTGAGAAAACCTGGACAATTATGTGAATTTTCTGGGAAAAGGGTCACCAAAACTTGGGCCCTCTGTCTTTGCGTTGCACTTTTAAAGGGAACCCGAGGTGAGAATAATATTGAGGCTGCCATATTTATCTCCCTTTAAGCAATACCAGTTGCCTGGCTGCCGTGCAGGTCCTCTGCCTCTTATTCTTTCAACCATAGACCCTGAACAAGCATGCAGCAGGTCAGGGGTTTCTGACAATATTGTCAGAACTGACAAGATTAGCTGAATGGCTTGTTTCTGGTGTAATTCAGTTCACTACTACAGCCAAATAGATCAGCAGGGCTGCCAGGCAACTAGTATTGTTTAAAAGGAAATAAATATGGCAGCCACCATATCACTCTCACCCCGGGTTCACTTTAAATTACAGTTAGCCCCGCCCTCATCCGGTCATGACCACGCCCATTTTTTCGCCGTGGCGCGCTTCGCGCGCCGCAGGTTGTAGCCACGCCCATCTTTTGCCGCGGCGAGCTTTGCACGCCGCAGGTCGTCAGCTCCCCCGGAAATTGGTCCAGCACCTGCATAGCACCCCCTAAAAAAATTTCCTGGAGCCGCCACTGATACTCACAAAGGTGGGTTGCAAATTCTTGCAAACACCGTCAGAGCAGGCGGGAAATTAACTGTTCCTGCTCGGTTTTCCAGGTCTGTGACAGGAACTGGGTGGTCGCACTCCAGAAGTTCTTTAGGACAACTAAAAAAACGATCAGCTCTAAAAAAGGTATGAAAGACACTTAAAACAGGGGTGGAGGCACCCAATGCATAAAAGATAGGCTAATAAGCTGTTAACCTTATAAACAGAGAGGTAATCTTACCTCTCTTGAAGAATTTGAACCAGTTTATTGAAAAAGGTCTTTTATTCGAGCACATAAAAATGACAACGCGTTCTGCGGGTGCTTGCCTGCTACCTCAGGTCAGTGAAAAAACAGGTGCCCTAACTGCTATGGCTATGTAGCAAGCATAAGTTCCTCTCTGTCACAGATTCAGCTTCTTATTTGTAAGTCCTTCCACCCCTACCCCACAGTTACTAAAATAAAACACTTGTTAAACAAAACTTTAAAAAAAAATTACATCATTTAAAAAACTACATGAAAAGTTACCTTAGGGAATTTTTCTAATATGTATGTCATATTACTTTCACTTTTGTAAATAAAGGCTTGTAATTATTATGTAAAGAAAAATTTGTAATAACTGGGATACATGGGCAAATAAAATGTCTGTTTTATCAAAAATAGCACATTTTATTTGTAAACTACAATGGCTGAAGGCTGCGAAATGGTACATTTTCAGTTTTTTTCTTCTTCTTCTTCCCAGCAAAATGCATAGAAAATAAAATAATTCTTAGTAAAAAGTACTGCCTAAAGAAAGCCTAGTTTGTCCCACAAAAAAATAATATATAGATCATTGCAGTATGATAAGTAGCAATAAAGTTATTGGCGAATTAATAGAAGGCGCATGATGTGAAAATTGCTCTGCTTTTGAAGAGAAAAAAAACTGGTAGGGAAGTGGTTAAAGCAGCCCTTTTCAACCATGGTTGTGTGAGGACTCTGCTGGGGTTCACTGGCATTTTTCCCCTTTGAGGTGAGCTGGCTCAGCTGGCAGATTGAGAAAGGTAAAAAATTATGTCTCTAGCTACTCAATTTCCTCTTCACACATTTTCTGCCCATCCAGAAGTCTAGCTTCCCTACTTGTTCTTCACTGGTGCAATGGCCACTGGACTGTTGTGACACATAACATAACATTGGTAATAAATAAACGTGGGGTGCCAGAACTAAGGATGTGTGTAGATGAGGAAGAAAGAGAGAAAACCCCAACGCCGGGCAACTATGATGAGGAGTACATTAATGGAAGGCATGAAATAAGTGCTCAATAACGGAGAAACAATGGAATGGGGACTATTACAGTAATACCATTTTAACCTCACCCACTTTAATGACCAATCCTAATATAAAATAAATTGTTTCTCCCTCCATTAATGCAGGGGTTCCCTGAGATCAGAAAATTTTTTGGAGGGGTTCCTCCTGGATAATAAGTTTAAGAAAGGCTGCATTAAAGTGAACCTGAGATAAATAAATAGTATAGATTTATATTTACCTAGGGCTTCCTCCAGCCCCCTGTAGACAGTCTGCTTGATTGTCGTCCTCCTGGGCCACTCTTTTCTCTTGAAATGTGGCCTGGAAAACTCCCCAGTCATGCTCAGTGACGCTCCACTGCACATGTACGGTCCTGAACACCCTCCCCTGATCATGCTCCACTAGCCAGGATCATTCTATGCATGTGCAGTTCCCTAAGTCTTTAAAGGACAACTTAAATGATAGGGATAAGGAGGCTGCCATATTTGTTCCCTCTTAAGCAGTACCAGTTGCCTGGCAGCCCTGCAGAGCCTCTGCCTCTAATACTTTTACCACAGACCTTGAACAAGCATGCAGCAGATCAGGTGTTTCTGACATTGTCAGATCCTTCGAGATTATCTGCATGCTTTTTTCTTGTGTGATTCAGTCATTACTGCAGCCAAACAGTAGAGTTGGGCCGAACCTCCGATTTTAGGTTCGCGAACCGGGTTCGCGAACTTTCGCGGAAGGTTCGGTTCGCGTTAAAGTTCGCGAACCGCAATAGACTTCAATGGGGATGCGAACTTTGAAAAAAAAAAAAAATTATGCTGGCCACAAAAGTGATGGAAAAGATGTTTCAAGGGGTCTAACACCTGGAGGGGGGCATGGCGGAGTGGGATAGATGCCAAAAGTCCCCGGGAAAATCTGGATTTGACGCAAAGCAGCGTTTTAAGGGCAGAAATCACATTGAATGCTAAATGACAGGCCTAAAGTGCTTTAAAACATCTTGCATGTGTATACATCAATCAGGTAGTGTAATTAAGGTACTGCTTCACACTGACACACCAAACTGTTCACTGAACAGAACAGGTATGCAGTGGCGGGTTCACTGAACAGGTATGCAGTGGCAGGATCAATGAACAGGTATGCAGTGGCAGGATCACTGAACAGGTACGCAGTGGCAGGATCACTGAACAGGTATGCAGTGGCAGGATCAATGAACAGGTATGCACTGGCAGGATCACTGAACAGGTATGCAGTGGCAGGATCACTGAACAGGTATGCAGTGGCAGGATCAATGAACAGGTATGCACTGGCAGGATCACTGAACAGGTATGCAGTGGCAGGATCAATGAACAGGTATGCACTGGCAGGATCACTGAACAGGTATGCAGTGGCAGGATCAATGAACAGGTATGCAGTGGCAGGATCACTGAACAGGTATGCAGTGGCAGGATCACAGTACAGGTATGCAGTGGGCTGAGGGCTCACTGAACAGAACAGGTATGCAGCCAGGAAGAAGTTAAGCCTAACTAATCTTTCCCTATGAGAGACTGCAGCAGCTCGCCCTACTCTCACTAATGCAGGCACACGAGTGGCCATAACGGCCGCCGCTGCCTGCCTTATATAAGGGGGGGTGGGGCTCCAGGGGCTAGTGTAGCCTAATTGGCTACACTGGGCCTGCTGACTGTGATGTAGAGGGTCAAAGTTGACCCTCAGGTGCATTATGGGGCGAACCGATTTTTGCGAACTTTTGCCGCAAAACGTTCGCGTGCGACACCCGCACGCGAACCACCTAAGTTCGCGCGAACCACGTTCGCCGGCGAACCGTTCGGCCCAACTCTACCAAACAGACCAGCAGGGCTGCCAGGCAACTGGTATTGCTTAAAAGGTAATAAATATGGCAGCCTCCATATACTTCTCACTTCAGTTGTCCTTTAACTGCACTTGAACAGAAAGCTCCTGCTTATGGGAGCATGATCAGGGGCAGTGGACTGTGACTGAGCATGACTGGGAAATTTTCTGGGTCGGGGCCGGGGCTGGATCCCGGGCTCGACTGCAGGAGAATGGAGTAGTCCAGGAGAATGGTGATCAAGCTCACGCACTACAGGAGGATGAAGGAAGCCCCAGGTAAGTATAAATATATAACATTTGCTTATCTCAGGTTTCCTTAAGTGCTCATTACTGTAGCAAAGCTTGTATTACCCATGCGCTGTGGGTTGCACTAATTGCACATGTGGTTCTCTACTGGCATTAATACTGGTAATATTGTCATGCGTGGCCTTCACACAACAATATTACCACCGTTATGTGCAGAGCCAGGACAAGGTCCTCCAGCACCCAAGGCTGAGATACCAAAGTGCGCCCCTCCATCCCTCCACCCCAGCCGTCACATACTGATTGCTATTAGACAAAGAGGTGCTCCAGGGCAGCGTACCGATAAGTAGGGATGGTTGGAAATGCTGATTTCTGATTCTGCAGAAATTCCGATTTCTGCCAATGCCAGATTCTGCAGATTTCTATTTCTGAGGACGCTGTAATGGAGTGTGGAGACATTGCCGCGCGGTCTGACAGCGAGGTGGCTGGTGCCGCGTTCAGACCGGCGGTTTCTCCGCAGCAACATGCGCCTGGTTTGTCTAAGTCTAGTAGTGCCCACAGATGGAGAGCTATGCGCGCGCGCACTAACAGGCAAGCCCTTTATGCCAGTAGGAGAGGGATTGTAATGGAGTGCAGAGACACTGCCACGCGGTCTGACAGTGAGGCGGCTGGTGCCGCGTTCAGACCGGCGGTTTCTCCGCAGCAACATGCGCCTGGTTTGTCTGAGCCTAGTAGTGCACACAGACGGAGAGCTACGTGCGCGCGCGCTAACAGGCAAGCCCTTTATGCCAATAGGAGAGGGATCAGCTGATCTGGATGATCAGCTGATCCCAGCGCAGCAGGTGATTGGCTGAATGGGACTGGGCGGCGCTGAGGAGCGCTTTGCTATATATACTTCTTCCCTGTCAGTTGCCAGTTGTCTGCCGTTGCGAATGCTTACGCGTTACCACTCAGACCATAGTCAGATCCTTCAGTGTGGTTGAACCAGGAGGACCTGGGAATCCACACTTAGCCAGATTACTGTGTTATTATTGTGTTATACTTTAGACTAGTTCCAGGGTGTTGAGAGCACGGACCTCACACCCAAGACTAGGGATACTGTGTTACTATTGTGTTATACTTCAGACTAGTTCCAGGGTGTTGAGACCACGGACCTCACACCCAAGACTAGGGATACTGTATCATTACTGTGTTATTCCTTAGACCAGTCCCTGGGTGTTGAGACCACGGACCTCACACTCTAGACTAGGCCTTGTTTGATATCTGTTATGACCTATTGCTTTCCTGACTCCCCTTCTGCTTTCTGATTCGGTACCTACGCATATCTGATTACTTGTTGCCAACCCTGCCTGTCCCTGGTTACCGAATCAGCCTTCTGTCTCTGTACCTTATCTGCTCGTGTGTTGCCGACCCGGCCTGGCTGACCTCTCTAACTGTCACTCACTCCTTGGGTGTACAGTTCCTCGGTACTATCAGGGATACCCCCTCCTGGGGTGTCCAGTAGCTGCAGAGACTCCCTGTCACTTAAAGGGACCTCTCTGCAATCCAGTCAGGGACTCCATCTCTTAAGAGTCCTTTGACTGCAGTAGAGTCTGATTCCCAACAGTCAGGGAATCACTGACTCATATACTTTCACACCAAACACTTACACTTGTCAGGTGTCCAAAGGTTAGCTATACTTGTATTATTGGTGATTCTGCAGATCATCAATAATCAGGTATATATCTGTATTCTTGGTGATACTGCAGATCACCAATAATCAGATTCTCTCTGTGTGTTGACACCGATCGTTACAGACGCTTTTTGGTCATTTTTTGCATTACCTGATTGGCCAAATACTTCCGAGTTGACTCTGCATTCTCTGATTGGTCCAATGCTTCTGAGTTCTGTAATTGGGCTGAAATTACAGAGTTGTGGTAATGCAGTATTTCTGCAGAAATGCATTTTACGTTTTTCGAGAAGTCTATTTTTTTGGTCATTTTTTGCATTCTCTAATTGGCCAAATACTTCCGACTTGACTCTTTCTGATTGCTCTACTGCTTCCGGGTTCCGTGATTGGGTTAAAATGACCAAGTTGCGGTAATGTGGTATTGCGGAAACGCCGATTTCCATTCAGAAATGTGGAGAAATGTAATTGCGCAGAATCAGAATAAGCATCCTTACCAATAAACAGTAGTGGAAAATCTTCAGCTTGATTAAAACGAAGTGAAATCTACATGAACTCATAAAAATCCAGAATCTTAGCACTAAACTAACCAGCAGATGTCACACTTTACACATAGCAAGTGGTAAGCATGTCTTAGAACCAGCTTAATGAAAGAGCTATGTCCAGCTGCAACTTCACACTACAGCTTTACATCACATAATAAGGCTCAAGGCATTTTCACTTAGGCAAGTGAAGCTGTTTTCACTGTAGACTCGTAGGGCCGATTCACAGTTGAAAGCGCAAAACGCCGGCGCTTACCGCCAGCGTTTTGCGTGAGTGATTTTTCAGCGGAAAGATCACTGAACACTGCGGCGATTTTTCCCCGATTGCATTTAGCGCTTCTATAGCACTGACACGTGATCGCTAGGAAATCGCCTGAAAATGGTGCAGGTGACGTTTCGCGATTTTGGTCGATTTGCAGTGATTACCACAAATCGCCCAAGTAAGAACGGGCCCATGGGGTTTCATTACACTAGCGCTTTCAAAAGTGCTAGTGTTTGAGCTTTTGCCGAAATCACTGGCAAAACGCTCAAGTGTGAATGGACCCTCAGGCCTGGGCCCACTAGCAGTGCTTATCTAAGCGCTTGTGATTTAAAAATCTCTTTAAATCGCATCGCTCAGGTGGGATCACACATATTATCACATTAGCAAACGCTTTTCAAATCACAAGCTCTTACAAAATGCTAACTGCTAGTGGGTTCCAGGTCTAAGATGTACTAGTGAGCATAAAACAAAATCTCTCATTGTCCTTGTTTGAATGTATGCAGTAAAGACATCCTGGGCCATATGCAATTCACTTTTTCACTTGAGTTTTCTCCTAGAGGAATTTTTCAAATTTGTCAATACAATGCCTTTTAAACCCCCAGCAAGCAAACAAATATTCAAAATAATTTTAATAGTAATTTTTTGCCTACTTTTTGGTACTTGTTTTATTGCAAAGTGCTAAAAATTTACTATAAATTAAAGATTAAACATTTTCTCCTAGGAAAAAACTCAGGAGAAAAAGTGAATTGCATATGACCCCCCTCTGTTACAGTGTATTACAAGAAAAAATTGTAAATATATGACACAATTCTTTGGACAAAACTTTTGGCGCAGCAATTCCTATTACTTACCTTACCTTAAAGAGACTCAGAGGCGAAAGAAAGTACAGCTCTGATTCTTACCCGAGGCTTCCTCCCACCCCATAAACACATCTCAGTCCCACGCCGTCCTCCCTCGGTCTGCCGCGGTGAGCTCCGTTACCAGCCTCAGTCAATGCCAGTCATGGTCTACTGCGAATGCGCAGACCTCCCGCGCAGGCGCAGTACACTCAGACTGACATCACTGAGCCTGTTACCGGGGCTCACCGTGGCTGAACGTCAGACCGTGGGAGGACGGCGTGGTACTTAGACGTGTTTATGGGGTGGGAGGAAGCTCCAGGTAAGTATCAAAGCTGTACTTTATTTTGTTTCTGAGCCTCTTTAAGGCGTAATCACATACCTTCTGTCATGCCTCGGAATGTTGCTTATCACCGAGGAATGCTTAGGTTGTTTTACCAGCTAGGATCAGTAGTGGCAGTTTTTCCGGTGATTCAGTATGCCCCAGGTAACTCATTTCAGAATCCTAGCTTCCTCTGTCCCGACCCAGTCAATTAATGTCCACAGACTCACACAGAGCATTATGCAAAAGATTCTCTCCAACAGGCACCCATTCTGCACCTCCTGCTGAAATTTGGCGATGTTACCAACCCTATCTTTTGCTTGCATTAATTTGTCGTGAGGGTATATTACTGTTATTTTTGCAAATAACGGCTTCTGATTATTGATATAGTATTAAAAAAAAAAAAAAAAACTTAAATTCCAAATAAAATATTGTCACCATACATTTTACTAGGGACATAGTTTACATTTTGTAATAACCAGGATAAATGAGCAAATAAAATGTGTGGGTTTTAGCTACAGTAGCACTTTTATTTTCAAACTATAATAGCTGAATACTGACATAATTAGTTTTTGTCATTTTTTCTTATTATCTTAGTGTAACGATTGGTGTCAGCACACAGAGAGAATCTGATTATTGGTGATCTGCAGTATCACCAACCATACAGATGTATACCCGATTATTGATGATCTGCAGAATCACCTATAATACAAGTATGACTAACCTCTGGACACCTAATAGAGTGTAAGTGTTTGGTGCAACTGTAGGCTATCTCCCGTGGAGCCGGAGACTCAGATAACTTCGAGCAGGGACCACCTGAGGAGCAGGTGGCCCTTGGCTGTGCAGGAACTATCTCCTAAGAGAGGAGATAGAGATAATCTGGCAGCCAGTGATTCCCTGGTAAACTGGGAATCAGACTGTACTGCAGCCAGGGGACTCCTATGGGATAGAGCCCTTGGCTGTACTGCAGGAAGGACTATCTGAGGAGCAGGAGGTCCTTGCAGCTAACTGAAACTTGGTGGAATAGGTAGTACAGACAGACTGAACACTCAAGGGGTGAGTGACAGCCAGAAGGGTCGGGCAGGCCAGGTCGGCAGCACACGAGCAGATAAAGTACAGAGACAGAAGGCTGATTCGTTAACCGGTTACCGGCAGGGTTTGGCAACAGGTAGGCAGATATGCAGAGGTACCAAATCAGAAATCAAGAGAGAGGTCGACAGAGCAAATGGTCATAACAGATATAAAGCACAATCCTAGTCTGAGGTGTGAGGTCCTTGGTCTCGACACCCAGGAACTAGTCTAAAGAATAACACAGTATCCTAAGCTTGGGTGTGAGGTCCTTGGTCTCGACACCCAGGAACTGGTCTAAAGTATAACACAGCAATGACACAGTAATCCTAAGCTTGGGTGTGAGGTCCTTGGTCTCAACACCCCGGAACTGGTCTAAAGTATAACACAGCAATGACACAGTAATCCTAAGCTTGGGTGTGAGGTCCTTGGTCTCAACACCCCGGAACTGGTCTAAAGTATAACACAGCAGTAATCTGGCTAAGTGTGAATTCCCAGGTCCACCTGGTTCTAGTAACACACTGTGGGATCTGACTGAGGTCTGAGTGCTCACACGTAAGTATTCGCAACGGCAGACAACCAGAGACTGACCAGCAAGATCTATATATACTGCAGCGATCCTCCGCCCTGCCCTGCGCCACTCAGCCAATCAGTAACCGCGCTGGGATCAGCTGATCGACCTGATCAGCTGATCGCTCTCCTACTGGCATAAAGGGCTTGCCTTCTAGCGCACGCGCGTAGCTCTCCATCTGTGTGCACTAGAAGGCCCAGGCAAACCAGACGCATGCTGCTGTGCGGAAACCGCCGGTCTGAACGCGGAGACAGCCGCCCTGCTGCCAGACCACGCGGCGGCATCTCCGCAATCCATTACAGTACCCCCTCCCCCCTGAGGAGTTGACTCCGGACACTTCCCACCGGGCTTCCCAGGATGTGAGTCATGAAATTCTTTAATTCTTCCGCATGCATGCGACAATCTGGCACCCAAGTTCTTTCCTCCACATCATATCCTTTCCAGTGGACCAGATACTGCACAGAATTCTGCACTAATCGAGAGTCCAAAATCTTTTCAATCTCATATTCAGGTTGATCATCAACCAACACAGGGGGGGAATCCACGTGCACTGCCGGCTTCAACAGAGACACATGGAATGATCTCACACCTCTCATGCTGGCTGGGAGATCAATTGCATAAGTGACATTATTAATTTTTCTGGTCACTGGGAATGGTCCTATGAATCTAGGACTCAGTTTGGGTGACAGTTGCTTCAAGGCCAAATGCCGAGTGGATACCCATACCATGTCTCCTGGGGAAAACTTCCACTTTACAGACCGTCTCTCATCTGCCTGTTTTTTCTGAGGTACAATGGTCTTAGGCTCAAAACCCCTAGATAGAACGTCTGTTTTGGTACTTTTACTACCTGGTATATGCGTAACAGGTGACCGTGAGGGGCAGAACCCGTCAGAAAAATCCGCACACTGCACTGCCACTCCTCCAAACCGTATTTTGGTAGCACGAACAACAACTCTCCCCAAACAATGCCGATGACAATGGGCTGACCATCTCTGTAGTTGACCTGAAGCCCAGTCAATCCGAGGGGAGTGGAGTTGCAACCAGGGCATACCGAGAACAATGGTAGAGGTTACCATTGGCAGAACCAGGAACTGCAATTTCTCTTTATGTAATACCCCCAAAGTACACGACTAGAGGTGTAGCGAACGGTTCGCCGGCGAACGGTTCCAGGCGTACTTAGGGGGTTTTGCGGAAGTTCAATTCGCCCCATAATGCACTATGAGGGTCAACTTTGACCCTCTGCATCACAGTCAGCAGGCACATTGTAGCCATTCAGGCTACACTAAGCCCTGGAGCCCCATCCCCCCTTATATAAGGCAGGGTCCGGTGGCCATTAGCCTCACTCGTGTGCCTGCTAGAGAGAGGAAAGGGACAGCTGCTGCAGACTTTTTCTCCTAGGGACAGATTAGTTAGGTTCTAGGCTGCTTTGCTTGCTCCTGACTGATTATTATTGCTTTTAAAGCACCCAGCAACAGCTCTTTTCAGAGCTCAACCTGTACATTTTTTTTCTGTGTGTCAAACTGACACTTTTGTTGCATGCACAGCCTTGCTAATTGATATTGTGTGTGCCACTGCCAGCAGCCCAGCACATTCAGTGACTACCTGTGTGTGTGACAGGGAGCTGCACATTGTACTACCCAGTACTGCATATACCCCAGTACCTGTTGTGTTTACTTAACCCACCTCATCACTGCATATACCTAGCGTTGTGCTGAGTGAACCCAGCTCACTGCATCTAACTACCTGTTGTGTTGAGTGAGAACCCACCTCACTGCATCTTAAGTACCTTTACTGTTGAGTGAACCCAGCTCACTGCATCTAACTACCCAGTACCTGTTGTGTTTACTTAACCCACCTCATCACTGCATATAACTAGCTTTGTGTTGAGTGAACCCAGCTCACTGCATCTAACTACCCAGTACCTGTTGTGTTTACTTAACCCACCTCATCACTGCATATACCTAGCGTTGTGTTGAGTGAACCCAGCTCACTGCATCTAACTACCTGTTGTGTTGAGTGAGAACCCACCTGGCCACCTCGCTGCATCTAACTACCTGTTGTGTTGAGTGAGAACCCACCTCAGTCACTGCATCTTAAGTACCTTTACTGTTGAGTGAACCCAGATCACTGCATCTAACTACCCAGTACCTGTTGTGTTTACTTAACCCACCTCATCACTGCATATACCTAGCGTTGTGTTGAGTGAACCCAGCTCACTGCATCTAACTACCTGTTGTGTTGAGTGTGAACCCACCTGGCCACCTCGCTGCATCTAACTACCTGTTGTGTTGAGTGAGAACCCACCTCACTGCATCTTAAGTACCTTTACTGTTGAGTGAACCCAGCTCACTGCATCTAACTACCTGTTGTGTTGAGTGTGAGCCCACCTGGCCACCTCGCTGCATCTAACTACCTGTTGTGTTGAGTGAGAACCCACCTCAGTCACTGCATCTTAAGTACCTTTACTGTTGAGTGAACCCAGCTCACTGCATCTAACTACCCAGTACCTGTTGTGTTTACTTAACCCACCTCATCACTGCATATACCTAGCGTTGTGTTGAGTGAACCCAGCTCACTGCATCTAACTACCTGTTGTGTTGAGTGAGAACCCACCTGGCCACCTCGCTGCATCTAACTACCTGTTGTGTTGAGTGAGAACCCACCTCACTGCATCTTAAGTACCTTTACTGTTGAGTGAACCCAGCTCACTGCATCTAACTACCCAGTACCTGTTGTGTTTACTTAACCCACCTCATCACTGCATATACCTAGCGTTGTGTTGAGTGAACCCAGCTCACTGCATCTAACTACCTGTTGTGTTGAGTGAGAACCCACCTCACTGCATCTTAAGTACCTTTACTGTTCAGTGAACGCAGCTCACTGCATCTAACTACCTGTTGTGTTGAGTGAGAACCCACCTCACTGCATATAGCTAGCATACCCCCGAGATGGACAAAATGGACAAACCAGATAGAGGAAGAGGTAGAGGCAGACCCAGAGAAAGGCCACCAGTCAACGGCAGGTCTGTGGCTGTGCAAGGTGGTGTTGCTGTGATTTCGTGCGGACCTGCCCCAAAATACAGTGCTCAGAAGAAGGCACGTGTCATCACTTCCCAAAATCGTGAGGAGGTGATTGAGTATTTAACACAGAACACCTCATCTCCCGCAGCCACCAGCGCTACAACAAGCACCACATCCGCTGCATTTGACACTTCGCAGGAGTTATTTGGTGGTGGTGGTGAAATCACTGATTCCCAGCCACTACTGCAACAACAACAAGAAGGCGCAGGTACACCACCTCCCACGTCTGAGTTAGGTGGCGATAGTATGGACGTAACGTGTGTGGATGGGGATGATGGTGGACCACCTGAAGTTGGTGCACTTGAGGAGGTGTCCGAGGAAAGCGCAGCTGGCCAGGAGGATTATGATGCCGATTATACGGATACCACATATGTTCCCGGTAGAGGAGATGACCAGGTGGACAGTTCAGAGGAGGAATCAGAGAGGAGTAGGAGGAGACGACTCCATGATAGAAGCAGAGGGAGCTCGTCCTCAGAAACAGCTGGGGGCAGTGTCCGGCGCCATGTATCACCAGCTATGGCCAGCCAGCCAACATGCCCTTCAACGTCAGCTGCTGATGCCACCCTAGCGCCATCACCCCAGGGGGGTTCAGCGGTTTGGAAATTTTTTAACGTGTGTGTCTTAGATCGGAGCAAAGCCATCTGTTGTCTCTGCCAGCAAAAATTAAGCCGTGGAAAGGCCAACTCTCACGTAGGGACAAGTGCCTTTACGAAGGCACCTGGAGAGAAGGCACAAACAGCTATGGCAAGAACACCTGAGGAAAAGCAGCACCCCTCAAAAGACAAGCCACCCTCCTTCTCCTCTTCCTCCTTCAGGTGCATCGTCTTCATCCACTTTCTCCCTTGCACCTTCACAGCCACCCTCCTCCACACCACCTCTTCCCTTCAGCAGTTCCTTCTCCTCTGCCCACAGCAGTACCCAGCTGTCCGTGAAGGAAGTATTTGAGCGGAAGAAGCAAATGTCTGCCAGTCACCCTCTTGCCCGGCGTCTGACAGCTGGCGTGGCGGAACTATTAGCTCGCCAGCTATTACCATACAAGCTGGTGGAGTCGGAGGCTTTCCGTAAGTTTGTGGCCATTGGTACACCGCAGTGGAAGATACCAGGCCGCAATTATTTTTCACAAAAGGCCATACCCAAACTGTACCATGCAGTTGAGAGGCAAGTGGTATCATCTCTGGCACACAGCGTTGGGTCAAGGGTCCACCTGACCACGCATGCCTGGTCTGCCAAACACGGGCAGGGCCACTACATTACATACACAGCCCATTGGGTCAACCTGGTGACCGATGGCAGCAAGCAGGGAGTACGTGGCTATGCAGAGGACCGTCTTGTCACACCTCCACGGCTCGCAGGCAGGCCTCCAGCCACCTCCTCTCCACCTGCTATCACCGCTTCGCTGTCGTCATCCTCCTCCTCCTTGGCTGGTGCCGCCATCTCCTCTCCAGCTACACAGCCCCAGCACCCCAGGGCCTATGCTGCATGCCAGGTGCGACGGTGTCATGCAGTGTTAGACATGTCTTGCCTGAAAGCGGAGAGTCACACTGGAGCAGCTCTCCTGGCTGCTCTTAACAAACAGCTGGAGCAATGGCTGACCCCGCACAAGCTTGAGATCGGCAACGTGGTGTGTGACAACGGCAGCAATCTCATTGCTGCGTTGAATTTTGGAAAGCTGACACACATACCCTGCATGGCACATGTGCTTAATCTGGTCGTGCAAAGATTTGTGTCCAAGTACCCAGGCTTAGAGGACATCCTGAAGCAGGCCAGGAAGTTGTGTGGGCATTTCAGGCGCTCTTCCAAGGCCATGGCACGCTTTGCGGACATTCAGCGTAGAAACAACTTGCCGGTGAGACGCCTGATTTGCGATAGCCCGACTCGCTGGAATTCCACCCTGTTGATGTTCTCTCGCCTGCTAGACCAGGAGAAAGCCGTCACCCAGTACCTGTACCATTACAGTACAAGGACACAATCTGGGAGGATGGGGATGTTGTGGCCCAACAACTGGACACTGATGCGAAATGCATGCAGGGTCATGGAGCCATTTGATGAGGTGACCAAACTGGTGAGTCGCGATGAGGGCACCATCAGCGACTTGATCCCCTACGCCTACTTCCTGGAGCGTGCCGTGCGTAGAGTGGTGGACAGTGCTGCTCAACAGGATACCGGATATCCGAATAGATTCGGATATCCGAACTTTTTAGGCCTATCCGATCGGATCCGGATTCCGGATAGCTGGTCCAGTATCCGGATAGCTATCTGCGGATAGTTGGCTGGGCTATGCGGATATCCGCGAATAGTGCGGATATCCACGGATATCTGGACCAGTGAAACACTGCATGAGGTCCAGACGTCATGGGAGCCAACCAGAGGGCTCCCAGCAGAAGCACCAGAAACCAATCACAGAGGGGAACCCTGGCCAGCCCCACCTGACCTCATTAAGCCAATCAGAGGCCTCCCAGCCTAAACCCTGGCTCCCAATCACAGAAAGGAACACTGGCCCGCCCCCCTTGTATAATAAGGAGGGCTGCCATGATGAGACAGATCGTCCTGGCTTGCTGAATGCTTCCTGAGAGACATGCTCCTGCTCCATTGCTGGTGCCCTACAAAGGGCTGTACATAGTTATAAACCTAAGCTGTTCAGTGATTAACCCCTTCACTATCACTACAGTATAGTTAAATCATTCATTTGCTTGATTGATGTCATAAATGTGACATTAAGAGTGTGTGCTGCAGTGCTGCTGCAGCTGCCTGCTATGTGATTGTGTGTGTGTTGTACACACACCAGGCCAGGTGCTGCCTGCCTGCCACGAGCAAACACGTGCAAAGTGCCACGTGCAAACACATGCACAGTGCAAACACGTGCAAAGTGCAAACACGTGCAAACTGCAAAAATGTGCAAACACGTGAAAACACGTGCAAACACATGCAAAAATGTGCAAACACGTGCAAACACGTGCAAAAATGTGCAAAGTGCAAACACGCGCAAACACATGCAAACATTTGCAAACACGCGCAAACACATGCAAAAATGTGCAAACACGTGCAAAAATGTGCAAAGTGCAAACACGTGCAAACACATGCAAAATTGTGCAAACACGCGGGAACACATGCAAAAATGTGCAAGCACGCGCTAACACGTGCAAAATGTGCAAACACGTGCAAAGTGCCACTTTGCACATGGCACTTTGAACGTGTTTGCACATGTTTGCACTTTCCACATTTTTGCACTTTGCACGTGTTTGCACTTTGCACATTTTTGCACGTGTTTGCACATTTTTGCATGTGTTTGCGCGTGTTTGCACATTTTTGCATGTGTTTGCGCGTGTTTGCACTTTGCACATTTTTGCACGTGTTTGCACATTTTTGCATGTGTTTACACGTGTTTGCACATTTTTGCATGTGTTTGCGTGTGTTTGCACTTTGCACATTTTTGCACGTGTTTGCACGTGTTTGCACATTTTTGCATGTGTTTGCGCGTGTTTGCACATTTTTGCATGTGTTTGCGCGTGTTTGCACATTTTTGCATGTGTTTACGCGTGTTTGCACTTTGCACATTTTTGCATGTGTTTGCACGTGTTTGCACATTTTTGCATGTGTTTGCGCGTGTTTGCACTTTGCACATTTTTGCACGTGTTTGCACGTGTTTGCACATTTTTGCATGTGTTTGCACGTGTTTGCACATTTTTGCATGTGTTTGCGCGTGTTTGCACTTTGCACATTTTTGCACGTGTTTGCGCGTGTTTGCACATTTTTGCATGTGTTTGCGCGTGTTTGCACTTTGCACATTTTTGCACGTGTTTGCACGTGTTTGCACATTTTTGCATGTGTTTGCACGTGTTTGCACATTTTTGCATGTGTTTGCGCGTGTTTGCACTTTGCACATTTTTGCACGTGTTTGCGCGTGTTTGCACATTTTTGCATGTGTTTGCGCGTGTTTGCACTTTGCACATTTTTGCACGTGTTTGCACGTGTTTGCACATGTTGGCACTTGGCACTTTGCACATGGCACTTTGCCCTTGGCACTTTGCATTTGGCACTTGGCCCTTTGCACTTGACACTTGGCCCTTTGAACTTGGCCCTTTACATTAGGCACTCGGACCTTTGCACTTGACACTTGGCCCTTTGAACTTGGCCCTTTGCATTTGGCACTTTGCACTTGGCCCTTTGCACTTGACACTTGGCCCTTTGAACTTGGCCCTTTGCATTTGGCACTTTGCACTTGGCCCTTTGCACTTGAAACTTGGCCCTTTGCACTTGGCCCTTTGCACTTGACACTTGGCCCTTTGCACTTGACACTTGGCCCTTTGAACTTGGCCCTTTGCATTTGGCACTTTGCACTTGGCCCTTTGCACTTGGCTCTTTGCACTTGACACTTGGCCCTTTGCACTTGACACTTGGCCCTTTGAACTTGGCCCTTTAAATTTGGCACTTTGCACTTGGCCCTTTGCACTTGACA
The DNA here is from genome assembly GCF_040937935.1 of Hyperolius riggenbachi. Taxonomy (NCBI): domain Eukaryota; kingdom Metazoa; phylum Chordata; class Amphibia; order Anura; family Hyperoliidae; genus Hyperolius; species Hyperolius riggenbachi. The sequence goes on along the minus strand of NC_090650.1, from coordinate 341,031,697 downwards.
CTTGGCCCTTTGAACTTGGCACTTTGCATTAGGCACTTGGCCCTTTGCATTTGGCACTTTGCACTTGGCCCTTTGTTGACAGCCTTTTTTGTGTGTGTGTGGGGGGGGGGGGGGATTTTAAGTCCCCACATCATCAATTAGTGTTCCCCTTTGAAAAAGAATGATGCTACATGCCTAATTGACCCTTAAAAACATTTTTAAAGCAATTTAAAGGCCACTTCCGGTTTTCAATTCGGATATCCGAATCCGGTCGGATACTAGGGTTGGATATCCGAATCGCATTCGGATCGGAAAATTTTAGATTCGGATATCCGACCCGGATCGGATAGCGGGGTATCCGGATCCGAATCGGATTCGGATTTTGAAAAGGGGTATCCGAGCAGCACTGGTGGTGGATACAGCTTTGGAGGAGCGTGAACAAGAAGAGTTAGGGCAGCAGGAGTCATGGGAGCCATTTACACACGAACCCGATGTTTCCACAACACCGGCGGCAGCACAGAGGGGGGAGGAAGAGGAAGAAGAGGAGTCGTGTGGGGAAGGAGAGGAGTCAGACTCTGATGATGGTGATGATGAGGAAGGTGTTTCTGTGGAGGAGGAAGAGGCGGCTGAAGGAGAACAACCACGGTAGCCATCACAGGGGGCTTCTGCTGCTCCACGTTCCCGTGGTATTGTTCGTGGCTGGGGGGAGGAAGAGGAGTTGCGTCCCATCACTGAGGAAGAGCAAGAGGAGATGGAGAGTACGTCTGCATCCAGCTTTGTGCAGATATCCTCTTTCATGTTGTCCAGCCTGTTAAGGGACCCCCGTATCAAAAAACTCAAGACGAATGACCTGTACTGGGTGGCCACGCTACTAGACCCTCGGTACAGGCACAAAGTGGCGGACCTCTTAGCAACTCAACAAAAGGCGGAAAGGATGCATCACTTGCAGAACAAGCTGTCGATGATGCTTTACAATGCATTTAAGGGTGATGTGGCTGCACAACGCAATCAAGGTACCACTGGCAGTAACCCTCCTCCTCCCAAGTCCACGCAGGCAAGAACAGGACGCTCCAGTGATCTCAGGGTGATGTCGGACATGCGGACGTTCTTTAGTCCAACTCCTCGCCATAGTCCTTCCGGATCCACCCTCCACCAACGCCTGGACCGGCAGGTAGCCGACTACCTGGCCTTGAGTGTGTATGTAGACTCTGCGAAAAGCGACGATGAACCCTTGGACTACTGGTTGCGAAGGCTTGACCTGTGGCCAGAGCTGTCCCAATTTGCCATACAACTTCTCTCTTGCCCTGCCGCAAGCGTCCTGTCAGAAAGGACCTTCAGTGCAGCTGGAGGCTAGTGTTGGGCGAACAGTGTTCGCCACTGTTCGGGTTCTGCAGAACATCACCCTGTTCGGGTGATGTTCGAGTTCGGCCGAACACCTGACGGTGCTCGGCCAAACCGTTCGGCCACATGGCCGAACTAAGAGCGCATGGCCGAACGTTCCCCGAACGTTCGGCTAGCGCTGTGATTGGCCGAACGGGTCACGTGGTTCGGGCCCGAACGCGCTCTGATTGGCCGAACGGTCACGTGGTTCGGGTAAATAAATACCCGAACCACGTCATATCTCCGCCATTTGTCTGTGGGTTTAGCTTTGGGTAGGCAGGCAGGGTAGTTCGCTCTCCAGCCACGCTAGCCAGGGTCCCCCCCAGTCATTGTGTGTCGCTGCTGGGAACAGTAGTACACCGCTTGCTCAGCCACACTATATATAGCATTGTTTACTGCCACTGTGTACCTCGCTCAGCCACGCTATATATATAGCATTGTGTTTTCTGACACTCTGTGTACACGGCTTAGCCTGACTAATATAGCATTGTGTGTACTGCCACTGTGCACCTCGCTCAGCCACGCTATATATAGCATTGTGTTTTCTGACACTCTGTGTACACGGCTTAGCCTGACTAATATAGCATTGTGTGTACTGCCACTGTGCACCTCGCTCAGCCACGCTATATATAGCATTGTGTTTTCTGACACTCTGTGTACACGGCTTAGCCTGGCTATATAGCATTGTGTGTACTGCCACTGTGCACCTCGCTCAGCCACGCTATATATAGCATTGTGTTTTCTGACACTCTGTGTACACGGCTTAGCCTGACTACATAGCATTGTGTGTACTGCCACTGTGTACCTCGCTCAGCCACGCTATATATAGCATTGTGTTTACTGCCACTCTGTGTACACGGCTCAGCCAGACTATATAGCATTGTGTGTACTGCCACTCTGTGTACACGGCTCAGCCAGACTATATAGCATTGTGTGTACTGCCACTCTGTGTACACGGCTCAGCCAGACTATATAGCATTGTGTGTACTGCCACTCTGTGTACACCGCTCAGCCAGACTATATAGCATTGCGTACTCTGCCAGTCAGTGTGTATATTGCTGGGATCAGTAATACTCCACTCACCGCCAACCACTATATGAGCTCACCATGAGTTCCTCAGAGACCTCCGCTGTGAGCAGCACTCCCAACAACAGCAACAGCCAACGCCCCACGCAAGCTATAACATCCACTACAGCAGCCAGTGGTCAGCAGCAGCCCTCTCCGGAGGAGAATGTTGTGTCCATCGGTCCGTCGCCAGAACGATTAATGAGGGCTGCCATTGAGGAGATGATGGGGCCTGATGTGGAGGAGGAGGTCGTGCTCAGGCCAGCATCCCAAGTTAATGTTGAGGACGATGAGGGGTCTGTGTCTGGGGATGTTGGGGTGGCAGAGGTGGTGGGTGGGTCAGACTCAGGAGAAGAGTTGTATGATGAGGATGATGATCGGGACCATCTGTATGTGCCTCAGAGTCCGACCCCGGAAAACATGTTGTATCGTGTGTTTAGGTACTAAAATCTGCGTTCCCACTTCCCAGTACTGCCTGCAGTGCCCGGGTCCACGGATCCATATAATTTTTTGGGCAGCACTATCAAACTGTGGTACTATGAGTGAGTTGCCATGGTCCTTCTGTGCTGCCTGTCACACTCACCGTCTGTCTGCAGATGGATTGTTCAACACAGCTACGCCATCTGACATGTAGTCCTGGACCTTGACCATCTTCTCTAGGCGATTGGTGTTGGAGGACGTGGAACTGCCCGATTGCTGTTCTGTGGGCTGCTGCATGGGTGTCAGAAAATGTTCCCACTCCAAGGACACTGCCAATACCATTCCCTTTTGGGCACTAGCAGCAGCTTGTGTTCTTTGCTGCCCTCCTGGTCCTCCTGGGTTTGCTGAAGTCAGTCTGTCGGCGTACAACTGGCTAGAGAAGGAGGAGGATGTCAATCTCCTCTCTAAAGTCTCCATCCTCAAGGGCCTGCTGGAATTGTTCCATTTTTGACCTGTCTGACACTTTCTTCAATCAGTTTTTTAACATTGTGTTTGTATAAACTGGGTATAAACCCAGTAATTGGTGTTGTCCAGATTCCAGAATAATGAATAATAATGAATAGTGAATAATGCGCGGGCCGCGTTCAATGCAGTCTAGCATGAATTGAGCCATGTGTGCCAGAGAGTCCTGCCAGACTCCTCTATCTTCATGTTCTTGTAAGCGTTGTGATTGTTGTGATGCACCATATTCGTCACCAGCATCACTTTCTTCCTCTTCTGCTGTCCTTTCCCGCTAAATTGTGGAAGTCCAACGTGCACCGCTCTGTCCCTCGGCAGTGGGGGCATCCAATTCCTGCTCCAACTCCAGCTGTTCCTCGTCCTGTTCTTTGTCATAGCTGGGACCAGCGTTTCCTGAGGCAGGTTGCCTGATGTTGGTATCATCACGCTGATCGTTTTCATCTTCAGAATCCCCCACTTGCATCATGCCAGCGGTTTCCATCTTCAACATTGATTTCTTCAGTAAACACAGCAGTGGTATTGTAATGCTGACTGTAGAGTTGTCACTGCTCAGTCACGCAACGTGGATTGCTTAAAATTTTGGAGGACTTGGCATAGATCCAACATGGTGGCCCAATCAGATCCACAGAAGCTTGGTAGCTACTAGCTGCTGGAATGCGCCTCGGCACTGCGCAAAAGCGTGCTAGCATGTGCAGCGTAGAATTCCAGCGCGTAGGCAGGGACATCACCCAGCGAGCGATGGTGCGCTGGATTGAAGCGCTCCTGCATCTCTTGGTGAGTCCTTCAGAAGCGGTACTGGACTTTTAACAATGTTTTTTTTTTTTCCTTCAACAGAAGATCTGCCACGTTGGAGTGAGGAGGACGCCGCCGACCCCGACACCAAGCTGAACCCCGGCGAACTCCAAGCAGAGGATCTTCAGGAACCCTCAAGGCTTTGAGCAAGCTGAGGAGGATCAGCAGTCCCGACAAGACCTCTCCTCATATGCGACTGAGTGCAGTGGAGCTCCCCAGAACAACCTCTCAGTTGTCACTTTGTCACTGGTCACTTTGTCACTTTGTCACTTTGTCATTTTGTTACTTTGTCAGTTGTCACTTTGTCACTGGTCACTTTGTCACTTGTCACTTTGTCACTTTGTCATTTTGTCACTTGTCACTTTGTCACTTGTCACTTTGTCACTTGTCACTTTGTCATTTTGTCACTTGTCACTTTGTCATTTTGTCACTTGTCACTTCTCACTTTGTCACTTGTCACTTTGTCATTTTGTCACTTGTCACTTTGTCATTTTGTCACTTTGTCATTTTGTCACTTTGTCACTAGTCACTTTGTCACTTGGTCACTTGTCCAGATGATCTCGGTACACCTCCTGAGATTCAAATTCCTGCACACATTGCTCTGGGATTTGGGTGTGATGAATGATGCATCTAACTGGCCACCGGAGGCAATTAAGGCCTTCAAAACATTGAAAGCAGCTTTCTGTTCCGCCCCCTTTTTGCGTCATGTTGAGTTGTTGACGTCATGTTCATCCTCGGCCTCGCCTTGCATTTCAGTGCGAGGTGCATTTTCCACAGAAAAAGGTTGTGAATCCGGGCACAACATTTGTGGCTGTTCCATTGACCTTTCACAGGTAGAAGATTGTGGGGGTGGGAATAGCTCCTCCGAATAGCCCATTGTGTCCTGAAAACTACTCATTGCATTGCTTTGCGCACACATTTTTTTGTCCTCATGCAAGGCCTGAGTTGCACCTGAAAGCGTGGCCTTCTCCTCCTGCGCCTCCTCCTGTTCCATCACGTCTGCTGCTGCTGGGTTAGCGTTGACGCCCGGTCCCTGTTTATTGAACCTCTTATCTTTATTACATTTATGACTGCATGGCGGTAAAAAGCATGCTATCCGCACGCTTCTTGTCCTCATGCAAGGCCTGGGTTGTTGTGTCTCAAAAAGCATGGCCTTCTCCTCCTGCGCCTGCTCCTGTTCCATCACGTGTGCTGCTGCTGCTGGGTTACCGTTACCGGTCCCTTTTCCTGGAACCTCTTCTCTGTATTACATTTATGACTGCATGGCGACAAAAAGCATGTTACCTGTGCAAAGAAACATGACATTTTCCACATTTAAAAGACAGTTTTTCCTTTGAAACTTTACAATCAATTTTCTCAAACTATAAGCTCTTTTTCAAATATTTTTTTTCCTCTTGTACCCACTCCCAAGGTGCACATACCCTGCTAATTTGGGGTATGTAGCATGTAAGGAAGCTTTACAAAGCACGAAAGTTCGGGTCCCCATTGACTTCCATTATGTTCGAAGTTCGGGTCGAACACCCGAACATCGCGGCCATGTTCGGCCTGTTCGGCCCGAACCCGAACATCTAGATGTTCGCCCAACACTACTGGAGGCATAGTTACTGAGAAGAGAAGTCGCCTAAGTCACGACAGTGTTCAGTACCTGACCTTTATCAAAATGAATGAGGAATGGATCACGGAGGGCTACTGCACGACCGAAAACTAAGTCAGTCCTCACACACAGCATCTCTGCCTGTAGGCCGATTGACTGCCTTCTCCGCCACTACCAACAGGGTCCAGGACTCTAGGCGGATTCCTGAATTTTTGCGGACGCTACACTAATTTTTCTGGTGCGTGTACATGTGCCCATCCCCCTTCGTGATCATTACCTTGCCGCGGTGAAGGGGCTTGCGCATCACAATGAAGCAATGACCGCCGGCTATTTGAGTGTCTCGGGTGGGGGTGGCACACAAAAGATAATAAGGTCGTTGCTTCATTGTGGTCAGACCAAATTTGATCAGCTGGACAGTCACTGTTCTGTCATTCAGCTACATCAGCCGGGCGAGCATATGGGCTGAAAAGCCACCATCACCTGCATTCTCGTCATGGTGCGCACCAGTCCAGCACGGCCGTCACTACACAAACGGCTGTTTGCAGTCACTGCATACCTTTCACTGCATCTGTGACTGCACATTATACCTGGCAGTCAGTGCATAACTTGCACTTGAATGGATACACTTTCAAACAATTTAAAAATACAACCATCTAAACTTTCAAACAATTTAAAAATACAACCATCTATCATTTTCAAAAAATGTAAAAAAAAGGGCAAAAAAACTTGCCCTCCGTAAAACATTCTTGGCAAATGCTTTCGACTTGGTTTGTCTTCCGCTGGCTCAAGGGTCCATCTGACCACAGATGCCTGGTCTGCAAAGCCCGGTCAGGGCAGCTACAGCATGGGTCTCAGCAGGCTCCCACTTCGGGCCAGAATCCAACCTTCATTCCCTGCTGTACAATGGCAGACTTGCCCTCCATAACGGATTCCCGTTAAAGGATTTAAAGTTAATTCATTTCAATTAGGGCCGCAAAAGGTCCTCCTGAGTCCTGTATTGTTATTTTTGGTCACTACCTTGGGGCGGGCGTGCATGCCTGCCTGCCTCCCTCCTTGCCTGGATGTGTGGTGGTAGACGTTGATCAGGCTCCAACTCCGGAACGCAATACAAGAGGGAGCTCGTCCTCAGCTGGGGGCAGTGTCCGGCGCCATGTATCGCCCGCTATGGCCAGACAGCCAACATGCCCTTCAACCTCAGCTGCTGATGCCACCGTAGCGCCATCAGCCCAGGGGGGCTCAGCGGTTTGGAAATTTTTTAACGTGTGTGTCTCAGATCGGAGCAAAGCCATCTGTTGTCTCTGCCAGCAAAAATTGAGCCGTGGAAAGGCCAACTGTCACGTAGGGACAATTGCTTTACGAAGGCACCTGGAGAGAAGGCCCAAACAGCTAAGATTGGCAAGAACACCTGAGGAAAAGCAGCACCCCTCAAAAGACAAGCCGTGGAGAACAACCGCGGCAGCCGTCACAGGGGGCTTCTGCTGCTCCACGTTCCCATGGTATTGTTTGTGGCTGGGGGGAGGAAGAATAGATACACTTTTAAACAATTTAAAAATACAATTATCTAAACTTTCAAACAATTTAAAAATACAACCATCTAAACTTTCAAACAATTTAAAAATACAACCATCTATCATTTTCAAAAAATTGTCTTTCGCTGGCTCAAGGGTCCATCTGACCACAGATGCCTGGTCTGCAAAGCACGGTCAGGGCAGCTACAGCATGGGTCTCAGCAGGCTCCCACTTCGGGCCAGAATCCAACCTTCATTTCCCGCGGTGACAATGGCAGACTTGCCCTCCATAACGGATTCCCATTAAAGGATTTAAAGTTAATTCATTTCAAATACACAGCAGGGCCTCGAAAGTCCGCCTCCTGTATTGTTATTTTTGGTCACTACCTCGGGGCGGGCGTGCATGCCTGCCTGCTGCCCTCCTTGGATGTGTAGTGGTAGCCGTTTCTCAGGCTCCACACCGGATTCCATCCCTCATTCCCCGGCCATTACCCGGGGTCACAAATGGCAGACTTGCCCACCTCCATATGATTCTCGCGAAAGGAATGTGGTGTCATCTTTGCCCGCCTTAACTGGTTCTCGTTAAAGGATTTAAAGTACATTCATTTCAAATAAACAGCAGGGTCTCGAAAGTCCTCCTCCTGTATTGTTATTTTTGGTCACTACCTCGGGGCGGGCGGGCGTGCATGCCTGCCTGCTGCCCTCCTTGGATGTGTAGTGGTAGCCGTTGCTCAAGCTCCACACCGGATTCAAACCCCTCATTCCCCGGCCATTAGCTGGGGTCACAATTGCAGACTTGCCCGCCTCCACAGGATTCTCGGTACTGAATAAGTACACAGCAAGTAGAAAATGTAATTTAAAAACAAAACGTAAGCTTTTTAACAATGCCATGGAAAGTTGAGAAGGAAGTCACACATTACCTGACATCACTGAGTGAGGAAGAGCAATCTCGCCATGTTGCGCAGTAGTCCAGCATGGCTGTCACTACACAAACAGCTGTTTGCGGTGCGTTACACAGTGAGTTTGGTGTGTCAGTGTGAAGCAGTACTCTAATTACACTCCCTGATTGATGTATACACATGCAAGATGTTTGAAAGCACGTTAGGCATGCAATTTAGCATTCAATGTGATTTCTGACCTTAAAACGCTGCTTTGCGTCACATCCAGATTTTTCCCCTGGACTTTTGGCATGTATCCCACTCCGCCATGCCCCCTCCAGGTGTTAGACCCCTTGAAACATCTTTTCCATCACTTTTGTGGCCAGCATAATTTTTTATATTTTTCAAAGTTCGCCTCCCCATTGAAGTCTATTGCGGTTCGCAAACTTTTCCGCGAACCGAACCTTCCGCGCAAGTTCGCGAACCCGGTTCGCGAACCGAAAATCGGAGGTTCGCGACATCTCTATACACGACAATAAGGGGGTCTGGAAAAGAGGTTGACTACTCAATAACGGAGAGTCATCCACTGCAGTGACCAGAATCTGCCAGTCTAGTGGGAACAAGGGTATCCCCAATTTTTTTACGAAATCATAATCTATGAAGTTCGCTGCAGAACCGGAGTCTGCAAAGGCTTCTGCGGAACTAGTTCGACCCTCCCATGTAATAGAGCTGGGAAGGAACAGACGATTATTGTTTAGAGATAAAGACCGCTCGCCTATGGTATTGACTAACCCCAGGCGGCAGCATTCTCCTGGCCCCCTAGCACAATTATGGGAACCTGGCCCTTTTCAGTACCATATAGATTGCGTTTTCTTGACCTTCTGCGACTCTTTTTCACTTGTCTCAACCCTGAATATCCGATTTGCATCGGCTCGTCTGGGAGTGACGAAGGTAGAGAAGAGTCGTATGAGACAGACCTTACAGCATTCCTACCACAAATCTGTTTCTGGTAGCGCAAACGGCGATCTATCTGCACGGCCAAAGAAATTGCCTTGTCCACAGATTTGGGTTCAGGATGTCCTATCATCACATCATGGATTGTATCTGACAATCCTGACAAAAAACAGTCCAATAAAGCATATGCTCCCCATCTAGCCAAGACAGCCCACTTCCTAAACTCAGCGGCGTAAGCCTCAACCGATTTACGACCCTGTCTGAGCATCTTGAGCTTCTTTTCAGCAGTGGAAGCAATATCCGGGTCATTGTATATAATGGCCATGGCCTTAAAAAATTCCTGAACTGATAATAACGCCTCATGCTCTGCAGGTAGGCTATATGCCCATGTCTGGGAATCACCCGACAGCAGGGTCTTTATAAATGTTACCCTTTGAGACTCAATTCCTGACAGGGTAGGCCTCAACTCAAAATAAGACAGTACCCGATTTCTGAAATTCCGAAAGTCAGATCTATGGCCAGAAAACTTCTCAGGTACGGACATACAAATGTCCGTGACTGGAGGGGATCGCACTGAATTTATAGTCAATTGAAGTTCCTGAATAGCCCCAAATAGCTGGTTGATCTAAGTCTATTGGTTCATAATTACCCCGGAAAGATTGTTCACCGCGGTGGTCACAACTTCAACATGACTATACAGTGCGTCCATAATGTTTTTGGTCTGCCGTTCTGTAACGATTGGTGTCAGCACACAGAGAGAATCTGATTATTGGTGATCTGCAGTGTCACCAACAATACAGATGTATACCCGATTATTGATGATCTGCAGATTCACCAATAATACAAGTATGACTAACCTCTGGACACCTAATAGAGTGTAAGTGTTTGGTGCAACTGTAGGCTATCTCCCGTGGAGCGGGAGACACAAATAACTTCGAGCAGGGATCACCTGAGGAGCAGGTGGCCCTTGGCTGTGCAGGAACTATCTCCTAAGAGAGGAGATAGAGATAATCTGGCAGCCAGTGATTCCCTGGTAAACTGGGAATCAGACTGTACTGCAGCCAGAGGACTCCTATGGGATAGAGCCCCTGGCTGTACTGCAGGAAGAACTCTCTGAGGAGCAGGAGGCCCTTGCAGCTAACTGACACTTGGTGGAATAGTGTCACAGGTAGTACAGACAGACTGAACACTCAAGGGGTGAGTGACAGCCAGAAGGGTCGGGCAGGCCAGGTCGGCAGCACACAAGCAGATAAAGTACAGAGACAGAAGGCTGATTCGTTAACCGGGTACAGGCAGGGTTTGGCAACAGGTAGGCAGATATGCAGAGGTACCAAATCAGAAAGCAAGAGAGAGGTCGACAGAGCAAATGGTCATAACAGATATAAAGCACAATCCTAGTCTGAGGTGTGAGGTCCTTGGTTTCGACACCCAGGAACTAATCTAAAGAATAACACAGTATCCTAAGCTTGGGTGTGAGGTCCTTGATCTCGACACCCAGGAACTGGTCTAAAGTATAACACAGCAATGACACAGTAATCCTAAGCTTGGGTGTGAGGTCCTTGGTCTCAACACCCCGGAACTGGTCTAAAGTATAACACAGCAATGACACAGTAATCCTAAGCTTGGGTGTGAGGTCCTTGGTCTCAACACCCTGGAACTGGTCTAAAGTATAACACAGCAGTAATCTGGCTAAGTGTGAATTTCCAGGTCCACCTGGTTCTAGTAACACACTGTGGGATCTGACTGAGGTCTGAGTGCTCACACGTAAGTATTCGCAACGGCAGACAACCAGAGACTGACCAGCAAGATCTATATATACTGCAGCGATCCTCTGCCCCGCCCTGAGCCACTCAGCCAATCAGTAACCGCGCTGGGATCAGCTGATCGACCTGATCAGCTGATCTCTCTCCTACTGGCATAAAGGGCTTGCCTTCTAGCGTGCGCTCGCGTAGCTCTCCATCTGTGTGCACTAGAAGGCCCAGGCAAACCAGGCGCATGCTGCTGTGCGGAAACCGCAGGTCTGAACGCGGAGACAGCCGCCCCGCTGCCAGACCGTGCGGCGGCATCTCCGCAATCCATTACACTTAGACATGTATAGTAAATAAAATAGTTCTTAGCAAAAAGTATCCCCCAATGAAAGCCTAGTTTGACCCTAAAAAAACAACAACAATATTTTGATTATTTAGATGTGATAAGAAATGATAATGTTATGAATGGGAGGAGCATGAAATGTGAAAATTGCTCTGGTTTTTAAGGGGAAATAACCTGTGGTAGGGAAGTGATTAAAAATCTCTCTCTCTCTCTCTCTCTCTCTCTCTCTCTCTCTCTCTCTCTCTCTCTCTCTCTCTCTCTCTCTCTCTCTCATCTCTATTTAGACTTTAAGGATATTTTAGAGATAAGGCTTGAAAATATCTTACTGGAGAAAACTCCAGCCCATATCCTATATTATATATATATTATAAGGAGTTATTTTCAAACTTTATCTATAAAATACTGTACCTTTAAAGCTCCCACCAAGTAAGAAATTACTTAAAATAAGTATGGTAATATTTTTTTACCACTTTTTAGTACTTTTTCAATTGCTAAGTGCTGAAAAGTATTTTAATATAAGGTGAAAAATTATCTCCTAGGAACAGAGAGGGCCCAACGGTTCGCGAACTTTTCCGGACGTTCGATTCACCCCCATAGTGCATCATTAGGGTCAACGTTGACCCTCTACATCACAGTCAGCAGGCACATTGCAGCCAATCAGCCTACACTCCCTCCTGGAGCCACTCCCCTCTTATAAAAGGCAGGCAGCGTCAGGCTTTTCACTCACTCTAATTACTGTGCCTGCAGTAATTAGAGAAGGGAGAGCTGCTGTGCAGATACCTGCAGGGAAAGCTTAGTTAGGCTCTTGTAGGCTTGTTAGCTTGCTCCTTGCTGATTCTTATTGCTAAAAAGCACCCCTCAACAGCTCTTTTGAGCGCTAATCTTGTTCGTGTGATCTATTTTTTTTTTGTGTGGCCCACTTGCATTATATACAGCCCTGTCAGTCAGTCGCAGCTGGCCTGTGGCCCCTTGGTGGTATAATTACTACTGTAAGCACGGCAGCACCGTGGCGTAGTGGTTAGCTCTCTCGCCTTGCAGCGCTGGGTCCCTGGTTCGAATCCCAGCCAGGGCACTATCTGCAAAGAGTTTGTATGTTCTCTCCATGTCTGCGTGGGTTTTCTCCGGGCACTCCGGTTTCCTCCCACATTCCAAAAACATACAGATAAGTTATTTGGCTCACCCTAAAATTGGCCCTAGACTACAGCACTTACACTACATAATACAGTATAGACATATGGCAATGGTAGGGATTAGATTGTGAGCTCCTTTGAGGGACAGTTAGTGACAAGACAATATATATATATATATATACACTGTACAGCGCTGCGTAATATGTCGGCGCTATATAAATACTTATTAATAATAATATTAATAATAATACTGTGCTAGGTGCACATTATAATACCCATCACTGCATATACCTACCTGTTGTTCACAGTGCACCCACCTACCTATGTGAGCGCTCGCAGTGTCACTGTGCCTGTCCGGTACCTGCCTGTGTGACAGGTGCACATTGTAATACCCATCACTGCATATACCTACCTGTTGTTCACTTCAGTGCACCCATCTACCTACATGAGCGCACGCAGTGTTATATTTAATACCACCAGTCACTGTACCTGTTCACGGTACGTATGTGTGAGAGAGATGCACATTTGTAATACCCATCACTGCATATACCTACCTGTTGTGTTCAGTGCACCCACCTACCTACGTGAGTGCACGCAGTGTGATATATCACTCCGTGCATACCTGTTAACTGCACCTGTGTGACTGCACATTGTATTAGTCAAGTTAGTGCATACCTTTCACTTCATCTCCCCCGATATGGACAAAATGGACAAAACAGGTAGAGGCAGAGTTAGAGGCAGACCCAGAGGAAGGCCACCCGGCAGGTCTGTGCGAGGTCGTGCTGATGTAATTTTGTGCGGCCCTGGACCAAAGTACAGTGCTCAGAAGAAGGCATGTCCCATCAACTCCCAAGATTGTCAGGACGTGGTTGACTATTTAACACAGAACACCTCACCTCATCTTCCTCAGCCACCAGTGCTACTACAAGCACCACATCCGCTGCATTTGACACTTCGCAGGAGTTATTTGGTGGGGAAATCACTGATGCGCAGCCATTATTGTTACAACAAGATGAAGGCACTAAGCAAGTTACACCACCTCATATGTCTGAGTTAGGCAACACTATGGACGTAACATGTGAGGAGGATGATGAAGTACCTGCTGTTGGTGCAGTTTATGAGGTGCCTGAGGCAAGCGAAGCTGGGCAGGATGATTATAATGATGACAATACGGATGCCAATAGAGGAGATGAACAGGGGGACAGTTCAGAGGGGGAGTCAGAGAGGAGTAGGAGGAGACTAGTTCCTGAAAGAAGCAGGGGGAGATCGTCGTCAGAAACAGCTGGTGGCAGTGTCCGTCGCCATGTATCGCCACCTATGGACAGCCAAACAACATGCCCTTCAACGTCAGCTGATGATGCCACCATAGTGCCCCAGGGGGGCTCAGCGGTTTGGAAATGTTTTTAATATGTCTGCCTCAGATTAGAGCAGTGCCATCTGTTCTCTCTGCCTTCGAAAATTGAGCCGTGGAAAGGCCAACACCCACGTAGGGATAACTGCCTTACGAAGGCACATGCAGAAAAGGCACAAACTGCAATGGGAAGAGCACCTGAGCAAAAGCAGCACACAAAAGAAAAGACACCCTTCTTCTCCTCTTCCTGCTTCAGGAGCAGCATCTTCAGCCGCTTTCTCCCTTGCACCTTCACAGCCACCCTTCTCCACTCCGCCTCTGACCTTGAGCGGTTCCTGCTCCTCTGCCCACAGCAGCCAGGTGTCTATGAAGGAAATCTTTGAGCGGAAGAAGCCAATTTCTGCCAGTCACCCCCTTGCCCGGCGTCTGACAGCTGGCTTGGCTGTTACCACACCAGCTGGTGGACTCTGAGGCCTTCCGTAAATTTGTGGCCATTGGGACACCGCAGTGGAAGATACCAGTCCACAATTATTTCTCTAAAAAGGCGATACCCAAACTGTACCATGAAGTTGAGAGGCAAGTGGTGTCATCTCTGGCACACAGCGTTGGGTCAAGGGTCCATCTGACCATGGATGCCTGGTCTGCCAAGCACGGTCAGGGCAGGTACATTACTTACACAGCCCATTGGGTCAACCTGGTGACCGATGGCAAGCAGGGAGCTATACAGCCCCAGCTCCCCAGGGCCTATGCTGCATGCCAGGTACGATGGTGTCATGCCTAGAGTTGGGCCGAACCTCCAATTTTAGGTTCGCGAACCGGGTTCGCGAACTTTCGCGGAAGGTTCGGTTCGCGTTAAAGTTCGCGAACCGCAATAGACTTCAATGGGGATGCGAACTTTGAAAAAAAAAATTTATGCTGGCCACAAAAGTGATGGAGAAGATGTTTCAAGGGGTCTAACACCTGGAGGGGGGCATGGCAGAGTGGGATACACGCCAAAAGTCCCCAGGAAAAATCTGGATTTGACGCAAAGCAGCGTTTTAAGGCCAGAAATCATATTGAATGCTAAATGACAGGCCTAAAGTGCTTTAAAACATCTTGCATGTGTATACATCAATCAGGTAGTGTAATTAAGGTACTGCTTCACACTGACACACCAAACTGTTCACTGAACAGAACAGGTATACAGTGGCGGGTTCACTGAACAGAACAGGTATGCAGTGGCGGGTTCACTGAACAGAACAGGTATACAGTGGCGGGTTCACTGAACAGAACAGGTATGCAGTGGCGGGTTCACTGAACAGAACAGGTATACAGTGGCGGGTTCACTGAACAGAACAGGTATGCAGTGGCGGGTTCACTGAACAGAACAGGTATGCAGTGGCAGGTTCACTGAACAGGTATGCAGTGGTGGGTTCACAGAACAGGTATGCAGTGGAGGGTTCACAGAACAGGTATGCAGTGGTGGGTTCACAGAACAGGTATGCAGTGGTGGGTTCACAGAACAGGTATGCAGTGGTGGGTTCACAGAACATGTATGCAGTGGTGGGTTCACAGAACAGGTATGCAGTGGTGGGTTCACAGAACAGGTATGCAGTGGTGGGTTCACTGAACAGGTATGCAGTGGTGGGTTCACTGAACAGGTATGCAGTGGTGAGTTCACAGAACAGGTATGCAGTGGTGGGTTCACTGAACAGGTATGCAGTGGTGGGTTTACCGAACAGGTATGCAGTGGTGGGTTCACAGAACAGGTATGCAGTGGTGGGTTCACAGAACAGGTATGCAGTGGTGGGTTCACAGAACAGGTATGCAGTGGTGGGTTCACTGAACAGGTATGCAGTGGTGGGTTCACAGAACAGGTATGCAGTGGTGGGTTCACTGAACAGGTATGCAGTGGTGGGTTCACAGAACAGGTATACAGTGGTGGGTTCACAGAACAGGTATTCAGTGGTGGGTTCACAGAACAGGTATGCAGTGGTGGGTTCACAGAACAGGTATGCAGTGGTGGGTTCACAGTACAGGTATGCAGTGGTGGGTTCACAGAACAGGTATGCAGCCAGGGACAAGCTAAGCCTAACTAATCTTTCCCTATGAGAGAGAGTGTGCAGCAGCTCGCCCTACTCTCACTAATGCAGGCACACGAGTGACCGTAATGGTCGCCGCTGCCTGCCTTTTAGTAGGGGGGGGGGGAGTGGCTCCAGGGGCTAGTGTAGCCTAATTGGCTACACTGGGCCTGCTGACTGTGATGTAGAGGGTCAAAGTTGACCCTCATGGTGCATTATGGGGCGAACCGAATTTCCGCAAAAGTTCGCCTGCGGGACGCGAACGCGAACCACGGAAGTTCGCATGGAACCGTTCGCAGGCGAACCGTTCGGCCCAACTCTAGTCATGCCATCTTAGACATGTCTTGCCTCAAAGTGGAGAGTCACACTGGAGCAGCTCTCCTGGCTGCTCTTAACAAACAGGTGGATTAGTGGCTGACCCCGCACCAGCTGGAGATCGGCAACGTGGTGTGTGACAACGGCAGCAATCTCATTTCCGCTTTGAATTTGGGAAAGCTGACACATGTACCCTGCATGCCACATGTGCTGAATCTAGTCATTCAAAGGTTTGTGTCAAAGTACTCAGGCTTAGAGGACATCCTGAAGCAGGCCAGGAAGGTGTGTGGGCATTTCAGGTGGTCTTACACGGCCATGGCACACTTTGTCGATATTCATCGGTGAGATGCCTGATTTGCAATAGCCCGACTCGATGGAATTCGACCCTTCTTATGTTCTCTCGGCTGCTAGAACAGGAGAAAGCCGTCACCCAGTACCTCTACAACTACAGTAGAAGGACACACTCTGGGGAGATGGGGATATTCTGGCCCAACAACTGGACACTAATGTGAAATGCATGCAGGCTCATGTGGCCGTTTGAGGAGGTGACCAACCTGGTGAGTTGCAGTGGAGACACCATCAGCGACTTGATCCCGTACGCTTACTTCCTGGAGCGTGTCGTGCGTAGGGTGGTGGATCAAGCTGTGGAGGAGCGTGAACAGGAACAGTTACAGGAGGAAGCATTGTGGGATAAATTATCATCAGAACCAGATGTTTCCTCAACACCTGTGGCAGCACAGAGGGGGGAGGAAGAGGAGGAGGAAGAATCGTGTGGGGAAGAGTAGTCAGACTCGAATGATGAGGAAGGTGTTTCTTTGGAGGAGGTGGCGGCAGCAGAAGAACAACCGCAGCAGGCGTCACAGCGGGCTTGTGCTGCTCAACGTTCCCGTGGTTTTGTTTGTGGCTGGGGGGAGGGGGAGGACTTACCTGACGTCACTGAGAAAGAGCAAGAGGAGATGGATAGTACGTCTAGATCCAACTTTGTGCAGATGGCGTCTTTCATGCTGTCCAGCCTGTTGAGGGACCCCCGTATAAAAAAACTCAAGGGGAATGAGCTGTACTGGGTGGCCACGCTACTAGACCCTCGGTATAGGCACAAAGTGGTGGAGATGTTTCCAAATCACCAGTAGGCAGAAAGGATGCAGCACTTGCAGAAAAAGCTGGCAACTACGCTTTACAATGCATTTAAGGGTGATGTCACAGCACAATGCAATTAAGGTACCACTGCCAGTAATCCTTCTCCCATGTCCACGCAGGCAAGGACAGGACGCTCCAGCGATTTCATGGTGATGTCAGACATGCGGACATTCTTTAGTCCAATGCCTCGCCTTAGCCCTTCTGGATCCACCCTCCACCAACGCCTGGACCGGCAGGTAGCCGACTACCTGGTCTTAAGTGTGGATGTAGACACTGTGAGCAGCGATGATAAACCCTTGGACTACTGGGTGCACAGGCTTGATCTGTGGCCAGAGCTGTCCTAATTTGCCATCCAACTTCTGTCTTGCCCTGCCTCAAGCGTCCTGTCAGAAAGGACCTTCAGCACAGCTGGAGGCATTGTCAGTGAGAAGAGAAGTCACCTAAGTCACAAAAGTGTTCAGTACCTCACCTTTATCAAAATGAATGAGGCATGGATCCCGGAGGGCTACTGCCTGCCCGAAGACTAAGTCAGTCCCCACACACAGCATCTCTGCCTGCACGCCGTGTGACTGCCTGCCCCAAGACTAAGTCACTCCCCACACAGCATCTCTGCCTGCAGGCCGCTTGACTGCCTTCTTCGCCATTACCAACAGGGTCCAGGAGTCCAGGTAAATTCCTGAATTTTTAAGGCCGCTATACTACTTTTTCTGGTGCGAGTACATGCCTGCCTAATTTTTTGTTGGCTGCACTGCAGCTGAAACAACAAAACAAAAGGCATGTACAAGTGCCAATTCCCCTTTGTGATAATTACCTTGCCACGTTGAAGGGGCTTGCGTATTGAAGCAATGACCGACGGCTATATGAGTGTCTCGGGGGAAGGGGGGGGGGGGGGTACACCTGATCCAAGATAATAAGGTTGTTGCTTCATTGTGGACAGGCCAAATTTGATCAGCTGGACAGTCCCTGTTGTTCTATCATTGAGCTACCACAGCCCGGCTACCATATGGGCTTGAAAACTGCCACGGCTTGCATTCTCGCCATGGTGCGCACCAGTCCAGCACGGCTGTCACTGCACAAACAGCTGTTTGCGGTGCGTTACACAGTGAGTTTGGTGTGTCAGTGTGAAGCAGTACTCTCCTTGATTGATGTATACACATGCAAGATGTTTTAAAGCACTTTAGGCCTGCAATTTAGCATTCAATGTGATTTCTGCCCTTAAAACGCTGCTTTGCGTCAAATCCAGATTTTTCCTGTCTTTTAGCGTCTATCCCAATCATTCATGCAAAAACTCAGATGTTAGACCCCTTGAACCATTTTTTCCATCACTTTTCTGGCCAGCATAAGTGTTTCTAATTTTCAAAGTTCGCCTCCCCATTGAAGTCTATTGCAGTTCGCGAAAGTTCGCGCAAACCGAACTTTTGTTGAACTTTGCGAACCGGGTTCGCGAACCGAAAATAGGAGGTTCGGGCCATCTCTACTTTTTAAAGGCCACTAAGCCAACCAATGTAGGAACAATTACAATATGTAATGTAATCAAATGGCCAATGGTACTACCATTCACCGTTTGATTACATTACATATTGTAATTATTCTTATATTAGTTTAGTGGCCTTTAACGACCAACTGATGGGTTATGGGCTGGCCTGGGATGGGTGCTAGGCTGAATGGGGAGTCCAAAGTTTGTATTTCTATCCAGAGTCGCTACCCAGCCAGCCTAGCACCCATTTCCAGCTCTTCAACCAGCCTTGTACCCATCCCCAGCTCCTCAGCCAGCTTAGAACCCATCCTTTGCTTCCTAACTAGCCTAGCACCAAACCCCAGCACCCCAAGGCAGCCTAACACCCATCCCAAGCTCCTCAACCAGCCTAGTACCCATCCCCAGCTCCTCAGCCAGCTTAGAACCCATTCCTTGCTTCCTAGCACCAGTCCCCTGCTCTCCAAGGTAGCCTAGCACTCATCCCCAGCTCCTCAGCCAGCCTAGCACCCATCCCAAGCTCCTCAGCCAGCTTAGTACCCATACCCAGCTCCCCAGCCAGCCTGGTACCCATCCCCAGCTCCCCAGCCAGGCTAGCACCCATCCCCAGCCAGCTTAGCATTCACCTCCAGCTCTCCAGTCAACCTAGTACCTATTCCCAGCTCCCCAGCCAGCAGAATACCGATCCCCAGCTCTTCAGCCAGCTTAGAACCCATCCCTTGCTCCCCAGCAAGCCTAGCACCCATCCCCAACAAGCCTAGTACCCATCCCAGCTCCCTCACCAGCGAAGTACCATTTCCAGCTCTCCAGCCAGCTTAGAACCCATCCCTTGCTCCCCAGCCAGCCTAGCAACAATCTCCAGCTCTCCAAGGGAGCCTAGAACCCATCTTCCGCTCCCTAGCTGGCCTAGCACCCATCCACAGTTCCCCATCCAGCCTAAAACTCATCCTTAGCCAGTCTAGTACACACCTCAAGCTCCCCAGCCAGCCTGTACCTATCCCTTGCTCCCCAACCAGCCTCTACCTATTCCTAACTTATCATCAAACCAAGCACCAATTCCCAGCCAGTCTGGAGGCTCCAGCCTGAGCCCCCTCCAGCTCCAGTCCATTCTCGACTTGCACATTACCTTAACCTATTTTGGTTCCTGGACGTAGTTTCTACGTCCAGGAACCATGCGCGCTACCGCGCGCCCCCACGGCCGATCGTGCGCGTGCACGCGCACTCCCGGCCGCGGATTCGGTAGCCAAGGAATCAATGTATCAGGCTATGGAGCCCGATCATTGATTCCTCTCCCCCGCTGAAAAAGCGACAGCTTCTCTCGGAAGCTGAGCTTTTTCTGGCCGTCTTCTTCCTGATGCGTCACTCTAAGCGCGTGCTACGCTTAGAGTGACGTCATGTAAACAAACTCATGGCCATCTTGTGGCCAAAAAGTAATACTACACCTGAAAAAAAAAAAAAAACAGAATTAACACACATTTACATTATAAATCTATTGTTTACCTCCCACCCTCCCCAAAGTACCCAAATAAAATGTTTAGTATAAAAAAAAAAAAACATTACAATAAAAAAAAAAAAACATGTAAATATTTACCTAAGGGTCTAAACTTTTTAAATATCAATGTAAAGATGAAATATTTCTATATTTTTTTTATTTTAAACTTGTAAATAGTGATAGATGCAAAATGGAAAAAATGCACCTTTATTTCCAAATAAAATATTGTCGCCAGACATTGTGATAGGGACATAATTTTAACGGTGTAATAACCGGGACATATGGACAAATACAATACGCGAGTTTTAATTATGGAGGCATGTATTATTTTAAAACTATAATGGCTGAAAACTGGGGGCCCGTTTCCACTAGCGCGAATCCACATGCAGTCAACGCATGCGGATTCGAATAAGCAATACAAGTGGATGGGACTGTTTCCACTTGTCAGTTTTCATTTGCGTTTTTATGTGCAGGATTTTTCTGCACGGTAGACACTGCAGAATTCGCCTGCGTGTGGAATGCAGGCGAATCGCAGGCAATGTATTTAATAGGGAAATCGCATGCGGTTTTTGCATGCGTTTTTTCCCGCGATTTCGCATTGAAAGTAATGTAAATTGACACAGGCAGTGACATGGTTAAAATCGCATATACCCTGCCTATGCGAAATCGCATGCGAAATCGCGGCAAAAAACGCATGCGGAATCGCATCCGCATGCGATTTTGTCAGCGGTGATATGCAGCGATTCCGCACCGCACTAGTGGAAACGGGCCCTGAGAAATAATGAATTTTTCCATTTTTTTCGTATTCTTCCTGTTAAAATGCATTTACAGTAAAGTGGCTCTTAGCAAAATGTACCCCCCAAAGAAAGCCTAATTGGTGGTGGAAAAAACAAGATATAGATCAGTGCATTGTGATAAGTAGTGATAAAGTTATAGGCTAATGAATGGGAGGTGAACATTTCTCACGTGAAAACGACGGAACCTGAATGGGTTAAGTAAGAGTTTGAGTTTGCTTGTCCAGCATTATGAGCAAGGGGCTTATTACCACCTAATGCTAGGGGAGGCTGGATTGAAAACCTTCAAACATATGGGGTGTAATATATATATATATATATATATATATATATATATATATATATATATACTGTATATCTGCTTTCACTCTTCCAATATTCTGTGAATTTTGGCTAATAAAGGGGAGTAGCTGGATCATTTTCTAATGCAGAATAACTTAACACCAAAAAAGAAAGAAAAAAAATCCTTGTTTGAATCATTTTTCCTAAAATATGATTTCTTAATACTTGTATATAGTACATAGTCTTACTAAATTATCAGCTGTTCAATTACCTTATGTACTGGCTGTATCTGTTGATTGAAGGTGCAGCATCCTAGATTCTACTGAGCAGTTACTCTGTTACCAGGGATTGGATTTTGACAAACTAGCTCTAGCACATAACCATATGGCAGTCAATCACCATGGTTACTAAAGCAAACCCTGATTAGTATATAACAGATAGATACAAACCTAATGGCTTCTATTATCCAGAGCCATTTAACATAAATAAACAACTGTACTAGGTCATAAGTGTAATGTGTGCGCATGCAATTATTGTGACTGTAATTACTGAAAATGTGTACAGAATTCTTTACATGAAATAAAAAGTGATATGGGGTAAAAAATACAGTTTATTAGATTTGCGAGACCAGTAATTCTTTATGCTAGTTAAATCCTGTAATCAAAGTTAAAAGAAAATGAGATAGGCCAAAAGGGCTCTGGAAATTTGGGCACACCATGCGCTGACATAGGCTGTGAATTACATACATATATATAAAGCGGCGCTCAGACTGTAATTTGTGCGCTGTGAAAAGACGGAGCCCAAATTACTTACCCCATAGTTCATGGTGGCCTGGAGGGGACATAGTAATTAACACTGACGTCAGTTTTGTAGGAGCAGTGTGAGACGTTTTTTGGCTTTGCCCTGCACCCAAATTTCCCAGTGCCTTAATTACATTAACGCAAAAAAAATAAAAGTCTGGATCACACAATTTTGCAATGCGAATTTTCAGTGATTGCAATTTGCAATTCAATTCAGGGAATGAGAAATGCATTGCAATTGCTCTAAAACTGCTGAATGCAGCACTTTACATACTCACAGCACTTTGCCAGTTGGGGGTGATCAACACCACACTGGAAGCCCTCCCCCCCCCCCCCCCCCCCAAGTGTGAACTAGCCCTTACTAGATGTATACAAACCAGCCCTCATTTAAAAGTGACACACAAGGTGTGTAAGTGACGAATCCCTAAGGCCCAGTGCATTCAGTGTCCCTATGATAATCTATGAAGTTTTATAGTTTTATGACAGTTATAGGTTCCAGGAACAGCTGTCCAGGCATGGGAAGGATGATCATCTTATACAACCAGCATTTTATGGTTTGTCCGTGAGGAGCTAGTCTTTTTCTTTTTGGGGTACCGTATAATAAATGTATTGATTTATATGAAGACAGGATCTCGTGCCTGCTTATGGGAGGCAAGCCCACCACTTCCTCCAAGCAATTTTTAAAAATTTTATTGACTTTTATCCTGCTGGCGCTTCTGTTCTACATACAAATACTGTACTCTGTGTCCACTCCTGGTGGAGGGGAGTGCTACCCCCTTTCTTGTTTCTTTACTACAGAGAGCGACTTCTTAATCCTGAGTGAGGACAGGTCTAATCTCCTCACCTGCCTATTGAGTGGTTGCCTGAATGGTAACCCATGTTTGTGAGTATAAATTATTTCACTAAACCACTTACCAATTGTCTTTAACATACTACACCATATTGGGCTCTCGTTTTCTTTCTATTTTATAGTCTTTTTCTGAATTTAAGTTTGAGTAAGTTTTAAAGATCACCAAAATGAATTTAGCACAATCAGGCTTAAAATGTATTTGGAATTTGAAAACGCTTTTCAAAATAAATCAATGCTGTTTGTGAATTCTGCACATACAGTATCTTAATTTCTCAAACTGTATTAAAAGAGATTTAACAATTCTGAATTTCTAGGTAGGAAATTCATTCAGGTACTAATAGACCTGAACTTTTAACCCAACAACTGTGAACCCTACATTCTGTTGGACTATTAATAATATTAATAATATAGCACCGAGATCTTTCGCAGCGCTTTACTTAGTACAGTACATAAAATACTGAGGGCTATAGATACATACGTGGCTCAATTCACAGTAATCATCTCATCCAGCAACAGAGATTTCCAAAGGAGAGGTGACATTGATAAGAAGTCCATACTGCAAGAGAGAAAAGAAGTTACCAGGCTAGAAAACAAGAGGATTTCATGGGAGGAGTGAAGGTCCCAGGTGGGATGGTATGGAGAGCTTTGTATGATAGGTTTAGGTATGTAAACTGAATCCTTTAGGTAATTGCTAACCAATGGAGGGATTGTCAGAGAAGGCAGCATCGGAGGAGCAAGCAGGGGTGTAGCAATAGGGGTTGCAGAAGTTGCGATCACATCGGGGCCTTTGGGACAGAGGGGCCCTGAAGGGCCCTCCCTCAACTGCACTATTAGCTCTTTTTTGGTCCTGTGCTCATAATAATTATTTCTATAGATACTTTGAATAGTGATAATTATTAACAAACAGTTCCCCGTCTCCTTCTTGCATCTCAGGCGCTGTAGTTGCCATTGGCAGGTTTTTGTGCTTCGTATCAATTGCTATGTATAGAGTGCTATGGGGCCCCAATGTTGGACTTGCATCAGGGCCCATAGCTCCTTAGCTACGCCGCTGGGAGCAAGATAGGGGAAGGATAAGATGGACAGTAGAGCTTAGTAGGGTTTGGACAGTTGCCAAGTTTTTTGGAAAGCTGCAGAGAAGAATGTTGAAGTAGTTGAGGCGGGAAATGATTAGAACATGTGCAAGTCTTTTAGTAGCCTTTTGTGTGAGGAAAAGACAAAGTCGGGAAATAGTTTTGAGATGGAAGTAGCAGGAGGTAATTAATGAGGTTATTGAGGTGTTTTCTTTATATACATACATTTCCCAATCTCCACTTTACCTATTAATATTTATATAAAGTTTGAGGAAATATGATGATCAGGAGTTGAGTGGTAAATTTGGGTGTCAGAGATGATACGGGAAACCCAAAAGAACATATTATTAATTCCAGGCCATAATTGTAGGTCGAGAAGAGATGGGGTCCAAGAATGGAAACTTGTGGAGAACCAGTTGAGTTAGTATTGGACTAGGAGATTGAGAACGATCATTTAAAGATATAAGAGCAATTTCAAGAATGTGCTAGCCTCCTAATGTCTAGTGATGCAGAGGATCTGGGAAAGCAGAGAATTGTGGTATGGCCAAAGGCAGAATATAGGTCAAAAAGTATGAATATGGAGACTTGATCTTTGGAT
Organism: Hyperolius riggenbachi; assembly: GCF_040937935.1. Classification (NCBI taxonomy): domain Eukaryota; kingdom Metazoa; phylum Chordata; class Amphibia; order Anura; family Hyperoliidae; genus Hyperolius; species Hyperolius riggenbachi. Next base: position 341,007,164 of record NC_090650.1, on the reverse strand, counting down.
TTTGCAACCAGGAAATCATTAGCAACATTAGTAAAGAGGGTTGTCATAAGCAGTTAGTGGAGAGAAAATCAGACAATCAGACAAATCTAAATGGATGTGCCATTCCAGCAGTTTAGAAGCTAGGAAAATAAGTGAGGCTGGAGGGTAGTCGGAGAGAGTTTGTATGGTCTAAAGAAGGTTTTTGATTAGTGGTTTTATGGTTGCCTGTTTAAATGTTTAAAATTCCCTCAGAGATAGAAAGTTTTAAAAGAGTTGTTAAAGTGGGGGCGTGGCCAAGACGGAGTCCAGGAAGGCTGCTTGATTCCTGAGCTCTGAGGTTCGGCTCACTATAAGCGGCTAGAAGCAAGCTATCTCCTTGCAAACCAAGCAAACATGCAGGAGGAGATGGACACAGAAGCGAGCTCCAGCAACAAAAGAAAGCAGCAGGCGCTGAGACCAAAGAAACTAACAGATTTCTTCTCCGAGAAGGCCCAGCGCTCTGAACGGAGAAACCAAGATGGCGCCGCTGCGTCATACCAAGCTCAGCTCCCAGCGCGCTCGATCACTGCAGTGAACGAAGAAGCGGAGGACGACTCACCAGCACTCTCCTCTCTCTTCCTCCGGAAATCGACACGGAGATATCACCGTCAGGCAGCCCGGCCAAGTCCCGTCCTCGCTTAGAGGGAAACAACACCAGCCACAAGGTAGGCCCTAACTCACTCCTCAGCACATCCATGCCTATGAGCAGCATAGATATTACAGCTTTCCCGGCCACAAACCAACCAGCATCCCAAGAATACATCAAAGATCTTATGCTGGCTTTCAAAGCCTCTCTAATGACAGAATTCGCTTCTATCCATACTTCCATGCAGAGAGATATTTCTGAGCTAACATATAGAGTGGATTTAGCGGAAAACAAAATGACAGACCTGGTAAACCAGCACAATGTAATGGTGGACACCTCAGACCAGCATACCAAAGACATTACATGGCTTAAATCCAAATCCTCCGGCCTGGAAGACCGCTCCAGGAGGAACAATCTCAAACTGAGAGGTATACCTGAATCAGTAGCACAAAAAGATCTACGAGCATTTGTTACCTCTCTTGCTAAGGCTGCCTTACCTGAAGCAACAGCAATTGAACTCACTATTGATAGAGTGCACCGACTAGCTAAACCTGCACATTTAGCCGAGCATATCCCTAGAGACGTTATAGTATGCTTTTTATTTTATCAAATTAAAGAGAACCTGTTGCTGGCCTTAAGGAAAGCAGGCTCCCTACCAGATCCATACTCCAAAATATCACTTTACTCGGATTTATCTCAATCCACACTGCAGCACAGGAAAGCACTACAACCAGTGGCAAAAGCTTTAAGAGATGCTCACATCATTTACAAATGGGGCTTCCCCACCAAACTTCTATTTTCAGTTCAGAACAGGCACTATGCTATTACATCACCAGATGCCGGAATGATGCTGCTTAAACAGCTAAAGATCCAAATACAGAAAGAAACCACATATGCGGCTAAACCTCAAGTTAATCAGAAAAACCTCCCCACCACCGCTGACAACAGTACCTGAAGATAGCAAAAGAAAGCATGCCGAACCAGGCCATTTGTATTCCCAGCTACATCCTCTGCTTGCAATTGTGAGCACTGTACAATTTGATTGTTGCTTCTCCCCATATATAGTGTAGAAGTGAACTTGTTTCTACAGTTACCTACTCAATATTGTTGTATTTATAGTTTTAAACATGTTGTTATGGTGTTTCTCACTTACTATTCCTACTAGAAATCCCCGAATGTCAGAAATTCATTTACTAGGATATTGCTATTCTCCATTATACTATATGCAAGCAACGCCAGCTCAACTTGGTTTAGATGGCACATGATTATTATTTAAAGCTTTATTCCATCAACACCCAAGGATGTTATGGAAGGATGCCCAAGCGCAAGGAGCTCACATCTTAATGGCCCAAGAGACTCATTTATTTCAGAAGGACTCTAAATACTGCACATCCCCTCAATATCCTCTTCTATATCATAGTAACTTTAACAAGAAGAAAAGAGGGGTATTATTAGCCTTTAGAAAGGATCTCAAAGTGGAACCAATCTCAGTTATCATAGATGAAGGTGGTAGATATGTAATATTTATTGGCCGGGTTAACAACCAGACATACACCATAGTCTCATTATACGCCCTCAACTCCTCACAGAAACATTTCATCAATAAATTATTACGTAAGGTGGAGGAACTCAAACAGGGTCACCTCCTGATAGAAGGAGACTTTAACGCATGCATCACAAAAATAGACTCTACAGCTAAACGAAACACTCATCTTACATTACTGGACAAGGTATTGAAATGGCACAACTTACTAGATCCTTGGAGGATCTTGCACACAACAGAAAGAGACTACTCCCACTACTCTGCAGTCCACCACTCCTATTCCCATATCGACTATTTCCTGACAGACAGAAACCTATTACAATCAGTAGAAGATGCCACAATAGGCACTATAACGTGGTCAGACCACGCCCCAATTCAAATATCTATCAGAAATAACTCCTTTTCCAATAGACCCAGATCATGGAAAATGAACCACTCCATTATCTCCAATCCAGACTAGAGTTGGGCCGAACCTCCGATTTTAGGTTCGCGAACTTCCGCGGAAGGTTCGGTTCGCGTTAAAGTTCGCAAACCGCAATAGACTTCAATGGGGATGCGAACTTTGAAAAAAAAAATTATGCTGGCCACAAAAGTGATGGAAAAGATGTTTCAAGGGGTCTAACACCTGGAGGGGGGCATGGCGGAGTGGGATACACGCCAAAAGTCCCCGGGAAAAATCTGGATTTGACGCAAAGCAGCGTTTTAAGGGCAGAAATCACATTGAATGCTAAATGACAGGCCTAAAGTGCTTTAAAACATCTTGCATGTGTATACATCAATCAGGTAGTGTAATTAAGGTACTGCTTCACACTGACACACCAAACTCACCGTGTAACGCACCGCAAACAGCTGTTTGTGTAGTGACGGCCGTGCTGGACTGGTGCGCACCATGGCGAGAGTGCATGTTTTGGTGGCTTTACAGCCCATATGGTCGCCTGGCTGATGTAGCTGAATGACAGAACAGTGACTGTCCAGCTGATCAAATTTGGTCTGACCACAATGACGCAACGACCTTATTATCTTTTGTGTGCCCCCCGAGACACTCATCTAGGCGCCGGTCATTGCTTCATTGTGATACGCAAGCCCCTTCACCACAGCAAGGTAATGATCACGAAGGGGAATGGGCGCATGTACATGCCTTTTCTATTGTTGTTGCAGCTGCCCGCAGTGCAGCCAGAAAAATTAGGCAGTCATGTACACGCACCAGAAAAATTATTACAGCGGCCGCTGCTAGCAGCGGCCTAAAAAATTCAGCAATCCGCCTGGAGTCCCGGACCCTGTTGGTGGTGGCGGAGAAGGTAGTCAAGCGGCCTGCAGGCAGACATGCTGTGTGGAGGGACTGGGAGCGACTTAGTCTTCTTGGGGCAGGCCAGGCAGCCAGTCACACGGCGTGCAGGCAGAGATGCTGTGTGTGTGGGGACTGACTTAGTCTTGGGGCGAGCAGCAGCCCTCCGGGATCCATGCCTCATTCATTTTGATAAAGGTGAGGTACTTAACACTTTTGTGACTTAGGCGACTTCTCTTCTCAGTGACAATGCCTCCAGCTGCGCTGAAGGTCCTTTCTGACAGGACGCTTGCGGCAGGGCAGGAGAGAAGTTGGATGGCAAATTGGGACAGCTCTGGCCACAGGTCAAGCCTGCACACCCAGTAGTTCAAGGGTTCCTCATCGCTGTTCACAGCAGTGTCTACATCCACACTTAAGGCCAGGTAGTCGGCTACCTGCCGTTCCAGGCGTTGGTGGAGGGTGGATCCGGAAGGTCTACGGCGAGGCGTTGGACTAAAGAACGTCCGCATGTCCGACATCACCATGAGATCGCTGGAGCGTCCTGTCTTTGACTGCGTGGACACGGGAGGAGGATTAGTGGCAGTGGTACCTTGCTGGCGTTGTGCTGTCACATCACCCTTAAAGGCATTGTAAAGCATAGTTGACAGCTGGGTCTGCATGTGCTGCATCCTTTCCACCTTCAGGTGAGTTGGCAACAGGTCCGCCACTTTGTGCCTGTACCGAGGGTCTAGTAGTGTTGCCACCCAGTACAGCTCATTCCCCTTGAGGTTTTTTATACGGGGGTCCCTCAACAGGCAGGACAGCATAAAAGACGACATCTGCACAAAGTCAGATCCAGTACCCTCCATCTCCTCTTGCTCTTCCTCAGTGACGTCACGTAAGTCAACCTCCTCCCCCCAGCCGCGAACAATACCACGGGAAGGTTGAGCAGCACAAGCCCCCGGCGACGCCTGCTGCGGGTGTTCTCCTGCCGCTGTCCCCTCCTCCTCCTCCTCCCCCAAAGAAACACCTTGCTCATCATCCTCTGAGTCTGACTCATCTTCTGCACACGACTTCTCTTCTTCCTCCTCCTCCCCCCTCTGTGCTGCCGCAGGTGTTGAGGAAACAGCTGGGTCTGATGAAAATTGGTCCCATGCCTGTTCCTGCCGTAACGGTTCCTGGTCACGCTCATTCGCAGCTTCATCCGCCACTCTACGCACAGCACGCTCCAAGAAGTAAGCGTAGGGAATTAAGTCACTGATGGTGCCCTCACTGCAGCTCACCAGGTTGGTCACCTCCTCAAACGGCCGCATGAGCCTGCATGCATTTTTCATCAGTGTCCAGTTGTCGGGCCAGAACATCCCCATCTTCCCAGACTGTTTCATTCTACTGTAGTTGTAGAGGTAGTGGGTGACGGCTTTCTTCTGTTCTAGCAGGCGGGAAAACATGAGCAGGGTCGAATTCCAGCGAGACGGGCTATCGCAAATGAGGCGTCTCACCGGCATGTTGTTTTTCCGCTGAATTTCCGCAAAGCGTGCCATGGCTGTGTAAGACCGCCTCAAATGCCCACAGGCCTTCCTGGCCTGCTTCAGGACATCCGCTAAGCCAGGGTACTTTGCCTCAAATCTTTGAACAACTTGATTCATGACATGTGCCATGCAGGGTATGTGTGTCAGCTTCCCCATATGCAAAGCGGCAAGCAGATTGCTGCCGTTGTCGCACACCACGTTGCCTATCTCCAGGTGGTGCGGGGTCAGACACTGATCCACCTGTTTCTTAAGAGCAGCCAGGAGAGCTGCTCCAGTGTGACTCTCCGCTTTGAGACAAGACATGTCTAAGATGGCGTGACACCGTCGTACCTGGCATGCAGCATAGGCCCTGCGGAGCTGGGGCTGTGTAGCTGGAGAGGAGAACTGCCACTCAGCCAAGGAGGAGGAGGACAGCGAAGAGCATGTAGCAGGAGGAGAGGAGGTGGCAGGAGGCCTGCCTGCAAGCCGTGGAGGTGTCACAATTTGGTGCGCTGTGCCCTGCTTGCCATCGTTCACCACCAGGTTGACCCAATGGGCTGTGTACGTAATGTAGCGGCCCTGCCCGTGCTTGGCAGACCAGGCATCCGTGGTGAGGTGTACCCTTGACCCAACGCTCTTCGCAAGAGATGACACCACTTGCCTCTCAACTTCACGGTGCAGTTGGGGTATGGCCTTTCTCGAAAAATAAGTGCGGCCTGGCATCTTCCACTGCGGTGTTCCGATGGCCACAAATTTACGGAAGGCCTCAGAGTCCACCAGCCGGTATGGTAACAGCTGGCGAGCTAACAGTTCCGCCACGCCAGCTGTCAGATGCCGGGCAAGGGGGTGACTGGCCGAAATTGGCTTCTTCCGCTCAAACATTTCCTTCACGGACACCTGACTGCTGCTATGGGCAGAGGAGCAGGAACCGCTCAAGGGCAGAGGCGGAGTGGAGGAGGGTGCCTGTGAAGGTGGAAGGGAGAAAGCGGCAGAAGCAGATGATGCACCTGAAGGAGGAAGAGGAGAAGGAGGGTGACTTTTCTTTTGTGTGCTGCTGCTGCTTTTGCTCAGGTGGCCATCCCATTGCTGTTTGTGCCTTTTCTCCAGGTGCCTTCGTAAGGCACTTGTCCCTACATGAGTGTTGGCCTTTCCACGGCTCAATTTTTGTTGGCAGAGCAAACAGATGGCTTTGCTCCGATCTGAGGCACACACATTAAAAAATTTCCACACCGCTGAGCCACCCTGGGATGTGGGCACTATGGGGACCTCAGCAGCTGATGCTGAAGGGCAAGTTGGCTGGCTGTACATAGGTGGCGATATATGGTGCCGGACACTGCCACCAGCTGTTTCTAACGAAGAGCTGCCCCAGCTTCTTTCAGCAACTTCTCTCCTCCTACTACTCTCTGACTCCCCCCTCTGAACTGTCCCCCTCTTCATCTCCTCTATTGGGAACATACAGAGGATCCCTATCATCGTCATCATCGTAATCATCCTGCCCAGCTTCGCTTGCCTCAGACAAATCCAAACATGCACCATCAGTAGGTCCTTCATCCTTCTTACACGTTACATCCATAGTGTTGCCGCGTAACTCAGACATATGAGCTGGTGAAAATTCATCTGGCTGTAACAACAATGGCTGTGCATCAGTGATTTCACCACTAAATAATTCTTGCGAAGTGTCAAATGCAGCGGAAGTGGTGCTAGTAGTAGCGCTGGTGGCTGAGCAAGATGAGGTGTTCTGTGTCGCTAAATACTCAACCACGTCCTGACAATCTTGGGAGGTGATGGGACGTGCCTTCTTCCGAGCAATGTACTGTGGGCCAGGTCCACACGAAATTACATTTACACGACCTCGCGCAGACCTGCCGGGTGGCCTTCCTCTGGCTCTAGCACTACCTCTTCCTCTACCTGTTTTGTCCATATCGGGTATGCACGGAGTGGTATATCACACTGCGTGCACTCACATAGGTAGGTGGGTTCACTTAACTGCACAGGTATGCGCACTGATGCGGTGGGTTCACTGAACAGAACAGGTATACAGTGGCGGGTTCACTGAACAGAACAGGTATGCAGTGGCGGGTTCACTGAACAGTACAGGTATACAGTGGCGGGTTCACAGAACAGGTATGCAGTGGCAGGTTCACTGAACAGAACAGGTATGCAGTGGCGGGTTCACTGAACACAGCAGGTATGCAGTGGCGGGTTCACTGAACAGAACCGGTATACAGTAGCGGCTCCACTGAACAGAACAGGTATGCAGTGGCGGGTTCACTGAACAGTACAGGTATACAGTGGCGGGTTCACTGAACAGAACAGGTATACAGTAGCGGGTCCACTGAACAGAACAGGTATGCAGTGGCGGGTTCACTGAACAGTACAGGTATACAGTGGCGGGTTCACAGAACAGGTATGCAGTGGCAGGTTCACTGAACAGAACAGGTATGCAGTGGTGGGTTCACTGAACAGATATACAGTGGCGTGTTCACTGAACAGAACAGGTATACAGTGGCGGGTCCACTGAACAGAACAGGTATGCAGTGGCTGGTTCACTGAACACAACAGGTATGCAGTGGCGGGTTCACTGAACAGTACAGGTATACAGTGGCGGATTCACAGAACAGGTATGCAGTGGCAGGTTCACTGAACAGAACAGGTATGCAGTGGCGGGTTCACTGAACAGTACAGGTATACAGTGGCGGGTTCACTGAACAGAACAGGTATACAGTAGCGGGTCCACTGAACAGAACAGGTATGCAGTGGCGGGTTCACTGAACAGTACAGGTATACAGTGGCGGGTTCACAGAACAGGTATGCAGTGGCAGGTTCACTGAACAGAACAGGTATGCAGTGGTGGGTTCACTGAACAGATATACAGTGGCGTGTTCACTGAACAGAACAGGTATACAGTGGCGGGTCCACTGAACAGAACAGGTATGCAGTGGCGGGTTCACTGAACACAACAGGTATGCAGTGGCGGGTTCACTGAACAGTACAGGTATGCAGTGGCGGGTTCACTGAACAGTACAGGTATACAGTGGTGGGCTCACTGAACACAACAGGTATGCAGTGGCGGGTTTACTGAACAGAACCGGTATACAGTAGCGGCTCCACTGAACAGAACAGGTATGCAGTGGCGGGTTCACTGAACAGTACAGGTATACAGTGGTGGGTTCACTGAACAGAACAGGTATACAGTAGCGGGTCCACTGGACAGAACAGGTATGCAGTGGTGGGTTCACTGAACAGTACAGGTATACAGTGGCGGGTTCACAGAACAGGTATGCAGTGGCAGGTTCACTGAACAGAACAGGTATGCAGTGGTGGGTTCACTGAACAGATATACAGTGGCGTGTTCACTGAACAGAACAGGTATACAGTGGCGGGTCCACTGAACAGAACAGGTATGCAGTGGCGGGTTCACTGAACACAACAGGTATGCAGTGGCGGGTTCACTGAACAGTACAGGTATACAGTGGCGGATTCACAGAACAGGTATGCAGTGGCAGGTTCACTGAACAGAACAGGTATGCAGTGGCGGGTTCACTGAACAGGTATACAGTGGCGTGTTCACTGAACAGAACAGGTATACAGTGGCGGGTCCACTGAACAGAACAGGTATGCAGTGGCGGGTTCACTGAACACAACAGGTATGCAGTGGCGGGTTCACTGAACAGTACAGGTATGCAGTGGCGGGTTCACTGAACAGTACAGGTATACAGTGGCGGGTTCACTGAACACAACAGGTATGCAGTGGCGGGTTTACTGAACAGAACCGGTATACAGTAGCGGCTCCACTGAACAGAACAGGTATGCAGTGGCGGGTTCACTGAACAGTACAGGTATACAGTGGTGGGTTCACTGAACAGAACAGGTATACAGTAGCGGGTCCACTGAACAGAACAGGTATGCAGTGGCGGGTTCACTGAACAGTACAGGTATACAGTGGCAGGTTCACAGAACAGGTATGCAGTGGCAGGTTCACTGAACAGAACAGGTATGCAGTGGCGGGTTCACTGAACAGGTATACAGTGGCGTGTTCACTGAACAGAACAGGTATACAGTGGCGGGTTCACTGAACAGTACAGGTATACAGTGGTGGGTTCACTGAACAGAACAGGTATACAGTAGCGGGTCCACTGAACAGAACAGGTATGCAGTGTCGGGTTCACTGAACAGTACAGGTATACAGTGGCGGGTTCACAGAACAGGTATGCAGTGGCAGGTTCACTGAACAGAACAGGTATGCAGTGGCGGGTTCACTGAACAGGTATACAGTGGCGTATTCACTGAACAGAACAGGTATACAGTGGCGGGTCCACTGAACAGAACAGGTATGCAGTGGCGGGTTCACTGAACACAACAGGTATGCAGTGGCGGGTTCACTGAACAGTACAGGTATACAGTGGCGGGTTCACAGAACAGGTATGCAGTGGCAGGTTCACTGAACAGAACAGGTATGCAGTGGCGGGTTCACTGAACAGGTATACAGTGGCGTGTTCACTGAACAGAACAGGTATACAGTGGCGGGTCCACTGAACAGAACATGTATGCAGTGGCGGGTTCACTGAACACAACAGGTATGCAGTGGCGGGTTCACTGAACAGGTATGCAGCCAGGAACAAGCTAAGCCTAACTAATCTTTCCCTATGAGAGACAGTCTGCAGCAGCTCGCCCTACTCTCACTAATGCAGGCACACGAGTGACCGTAATGGCGGCCGCTGCCTGCCTTATATAAGGGGGGTGGGGATCCAGGGGCTAGTGTAGCCTAATTGGCTACACTGGGCCTGCTGACTGTGATGTAGAGGGTCAAAGTTGACCCTCCATGTGCATTATGGGGCGAACCGAACTTCCGCAAAGGTTCGCCTGCGGGACGCGAACGCGAACCACGGAAGTTCACATGGAACCGTTCACAGGCGAACCATTTGGCCCAACTCTAATCCAGACTTGATCCCAACCTTTAAAGAGCACATACAGGAATTCTTTAGTTTCAATAACACACCCGAAGTAGGGAAACCTGTGATCTGGTCCGCCCATACGGCTTATATCAGAGGCCTTTATCTTTAACATAGCGCCAGAATAAAAAGAGAGAGACAAGGAAAATATTTAAACCTACTAACTAAGATACAGGACCTAGAAAAACAACATAAAAAAACCAAGATCCCTCTATAAACAAACAATTATACAACTATAGACAGGAACTAAAGAACTTCCGCCTCCACAAATACGAAGCAAATTTGAGGAGAACTAACTCCACCAAATACTCTAGCAACAATAAAGCAGGGAAATACTTAGCCAACCTCATAAAACATAGAAACTCCAAAGCCACAATTCACTCAATAATTCACCCGAACACCAATATTAAACTTATGCACCCTAAACACATAGAAAACACCTTTGCAGACTATTATACACAATTATATAATCTCCAAAACGACCTAAAAATACAAAAACCCACTAATGCCCTAATTAACGAATTCCTCGCCTCAGTCAATCTACCCACAATTAAAACTAACCAACTACATGATCTAAACGCTCCATTCACTCAGTTAGAGGTACTTAAAGCCATCAAAGATTTTTAAAAAATAAAGCACCAGGCCCGGACGGCTTTATTAATGTATATTATCCACTTGCCGACCGCGCACTCATACCGCGCGTCGGTAAAGTGGCAGCTGCAGGACCAGCGATGCAGTTCTGCGTCGCCGGCTGCAGGCTAATTAATCAGGAAACAGCCGCTCGCGCAAGCGGCTGTTTCCTGTCATTTCACGGCGGGGGGCTCCGTGATTAGCCTGCGGGCCACCGATCGCGGCTTGCAGGCTAAATGTAAACACAAGCGGAAATAATCCGCTTTGTTTACATTTTTACAATGCTGCTACAGTAGCAGCGTATGTAAACACAAGCGGAAATAATCCGCTTTGTTTACATTTTTACAATGCTGCTACAGTAGCAGCGTTGTAGTAGATCAGCGATCCCCGGCCAATCAGCGGCCGGGGATCGCTGTCACATGACAGCGGGGAGCCTGTTAGAGGCTTCACAGGACAGATCCGTTCCTGTGCAGCCTCCGATCTCTCGGGGAAGGGAGGGAGGAGAGGGAGAGGGGGAATCCTGCGGTGTAGGGGGCTTTGAGGTGCCCCCCCCCCCCGCCACCCACAGCATGCAGGAGCGATCAGACCTCCCCAGCACATCATCCCCCTAGTGGGGAAAAAAGGGGGCGGTCTGGTCGCTCTGCCTGTCATTAGATCTGTGCTGGGGGCTGTAGAGCCCACCCAGCACAGATCTAAAAAAGCAGCGCTGGTCCTTAAGGGGGGGTAAAGGCTAGGTCCTCAAGTGGTTATAGTACGTATGCTCACATTCTATCTCCCTTCCTAACAGACTTATTCAATACCTTTATGTCAGGGTCCACTATCCCTAAGGAATACTTACAAGCCATCATTTCTGTCATACCAAAATCTGGAAAGGACCCCCTACACCCCAATAACTACAGACCTATCTCTCTCTTAAATACAGACACAAAACTATATGCAAAACTCATTGCCAACCGACTGCTACACATAACCCCAGACCTTCTCTCCCCTGACCAGGTAGGCTTTACAAAAGGGAGACAGGCCCAAGACGGAACAAGACGCATGCTGAACATTTTAAGACGCATAGAGCTCTGTCGAACGCCTTCTCTGCTCCTTACCCTGGATGCTGAGAAGGCGTTCGACAGAGTGCACTGGGGTTTTCTAAGAGCAACCCTTACTAAGTTTGGCTTCCGAGGCCCAATTCTAGACGCTATTATGTCTTTATACACCCACCCATCTGCAAAGGTGAATGCAGCAGGATACCTCTCTGATGCCTTCGACATATCAAATGGCACCCGACAGGGCTGCCCTCTGTCTCCTATCATCTTTGTTCTTTTGATGGAGACTCTAGCACAAAAAATAAGAACAACAACAGAAATACAGGGTATTACCATTGGAAGTAATGACCATGTAATCAGCCTCTTTGCCGATGATGTGGCTTTAGTAATCACTAATCCTTTGAAATCTCTACCGAAACTTCTTGAAGTAATAACCTCCTTCTCTGAAGCAACTTACTACAAACTCAATCAAACAAAATCATATATATTAGGTCTGAATATCCCACCAGACCTTAAATCCTCCATCTTAAGGAAATTCTCCTTTCCATGGGCAACCTCAGAAGTACATTTGACGCCGAAGGCATCAGATATATTTAAATATAACTATATACCGCTATTGGAAACACTAAGGGCTGAATCACAAAACTTCTTAAAATATTCTTTATCTTGGTCAGGTAGATTTAACTCCTTAAAAATGTTTCTTCTTCCAAAAATACTCTACATATTCCGCACTCTACCAATACCCATCAAAAGGTCGTATTTTTTGGAATTAAAGAAAATTATCAATCACTTAATATGGGCAGGAAAAAAGCCTAGAATAGCCTACAAAACTATGACATGGCCCAAGAACTTGGGTGGCATAGGCCTCCCTGACATAGAAGCGTACTACCATGCAAGCAACCTAGATTTTATTAAAGCATGGTGGTCCAAACCTAAAGATAAAAAGTGGGTCTCATTGGAACAAGATATATTAACGTTGTGCCCAAGAGACCTCATCTCGAGTATGACACTGGGATGCAAACCAATTAAATACTCTTACCCAACCATCACGTCCACACTCCTATCTTGGGAATATTATTTAAAACATCCACCACACGAAGGTCTATATATCACTCCGAGAATCCCAATAACTGCTTTACAAATAATGATACCAGACCTTAAAGAGAATCTGTATTGTTAAAATTGCACAAAAGTAAACATACCAGTGCGTTAGGGGACATCTCCTATTACCCTCTGACACAATTTCGCCGTTCCTCGCCGCATTAAAAGTGGTTAAAAACAGTTTTAAAAAGTTTGTTTATAAACAAACAAAATGGCCACCAAAACAGGAAGTAGGTTGATGTACAGTATGTCCACACATAGAAAATACATCCATACACAAGCAGGCTGTATACACCCTTCCTTTTGAATCTCAAGAGATCATTTGTGTGTTTCTTTCCCCCTTCAGCTCTCATCCACTGAAGTTTCAGGCTGCTTGTTTCTTCCTGCAAACAGATTTGCCCTTGTCTGTAATTCTTCAGTATGTGAAAGCCCAGCCAGCTCAGAAAACGATTTATCCAGCCTGTAAAAGATAAGAGAGAAGAGAGAAGCTGCTCTAATCCTAAATAACACACAGGCAGTGTGCAGAGAGGGGCCTGGAAGGGGGAGTTCATAGCAGAACCACAACACTGAAGAACTTGGCAGCCTTCCAGACACAGGCCGACAAGTCTGACAAGGGAAAGATACATTGATTTATTACAGAGACAGTGATAGTATAAAGTGCTGCAGTAAGCCAGAACACATTAGAATAGCTTTTTGAACTTGTAGGACGATAAAAAACAGGATGCAATTTTTTTTACAGAGTCTCTTTAACACATTACCTCTGAGAATGGCAGGTCTTAATAACCTTAATGACTTATATAAGGGTGACGCTCTCAAATCTTTTTCAATAGCAGAATTCACGCACCAATGTAAGAAAGTTGACGTGCCAGGACCCACTCTGGAGCAAGAGCAAATGCTGATGATGAAGTCTCAAGATCCGCACCGTCAAAGTAGAAAAATAGCTTTAATAAAGTTTAAAACATCAACATGTTAAAAAGCATGGGTAAGTCCAGATGATGACGCACAGGCGTTTCGGACTCAGTGGTCCTTTCTCAAATCCTCATGGACCCATACTGAAACCTCAATACAAATCATGTTATATATACAACAGAAGTGGACCAGATAGAGAACTGACTACTTAATATGGTCGCATATGTATGTTGGACAACTCACCAATCACATGTCATGGACAGCTGGATCCCACCAATCGCATTGCAGCACACTAAAAACAAAGAACCAAATACATAGTTCTAAAAAACTGGCACTCACATGTCCCAACACCATACAAATATACAGTGTTAATGGGGCAGCGCTCATTGTGCCACTGACATATAGAACAAAAATGCATAAAAATGTTTGAAAGAGGGAGTGCACGGGCCGGCCAATCATCACTACGCCTACCACGTCCGCAAATGCAGTCTAAAAAATTCAGCCAATAGGAAAGCTAAAAAACCCCTATGCAATCCAGCTCAACGTAAGCGGCAAATCGGCATCTGACGGGGCGCCCCACCTGGTTAGGTTTGCTCCAACCACGTGAGTGCCTACAACGTCCGCCACAAGGACTGCCAAAACTGTGGGGCGGGACTGGCAGCGTAAACCAATAGGAAGTGCGCCGACACAGTCCGCCACACCACACAGCCGCATACGGAGGAGGCGGGGGCCACGCAATGTGATACCCAATCCGATGCACGCCGACAGCGTCCGCCGCTCAGTAAAGACTGAGCGGTCAGGACGCATAGAAAAAGACTCCCAAACGCTCCCCCCTGATAACAGAGGGCGGGCGAGAGGAATACAATGAACGCCTCATCTAGTAAGGGTATAAACATACAAAGGCATATCAGAAAAAGGGAAGGGGCAAATATATTATTATGCGCATAAAAATTCAATTCAAATAGCAATATCCCGCATTATGAGTAGTGGCATAGTGACAGAAAGACCAGCCAATCACACAAACCTCATAGTGTGCCACAATCAAAGGGCAAAGTGGTGGAGAATGGGTCACCAATATAGCAAATACCAGCCATCCATGTCACGTCCTATTAGAAACATAATATTAACCAATTAGTAGTTGCAATCCACATAAAAACAATGCAGATAATTAAATCAAATTAGATAAATCATAATCTCTATTAAGTCCCCTAGGTTCTAAAGTATCTAGCTTTTTGATCCAAAAATTCTCCCTTAGGGCCAATCTCTTATGTCGGTCGCCACCTCTACGTAAAGGAGGTACCCCCTCAATCACCTGAACCCTCAATTGGGTCAAACAATGACCCTTGCTGCAAAAATGGTCAGAAACTGACAATTCTCGATTATGGTTTCTAATATTCGATTTATGGGAAGACATTCTATCCTTGAGGGCCTGTGTAGTCTTACCTACATACCCCAAGCCACAGGGACATTTTAGCAGGTATATAACAAACCTTGAATCACAATTAAAATTGCCCCTAATCTTAAATTTAGTCCCTCGACTGGGATGAGTAAACGTGTCTCCTTTTACAATGTAACTACATAAGTGGCATCCCAAGCAAGGAAATGTACCATTTCTCCTAATCAAGTTCTCCACTCGAGGGCCAAGATCATTATGTACTATCTCATCTCTTAGGGAGGGAGCTCTCTTATATGACATTAGGGGCCAATCATGAAATTCTCTAACCGTGGGTAAACCTCTTTTAAGGATGGGCCAATGCCTATTAACAATGTGGCTGATTCTGTCGGAGAGAACATTATATGTAGTGACACAGGGAACACGTTCCCTAATGTCCAACCCAATACCGGATGGTTTGCCCACCCTATAACGTCCCCCACCAAATTTGTAACCCTCCTGTAAGCATCCAATAGGATAGTCACGTGCCAGGAACTTATTTTTCATCTCTTCCAGTCTCTGTGCTCTAATGGTAGGCTCTGTCACTAACCCTTTTAAACTGGCCCTTGGGAATATTAAGCTTAACATGGGGAGGATGGAAGCTGGAAAAATGAAGGACACAATTTCTGTCCGTTGGTTTAATGAACAAGTCAGTAATCAAATGTCCACCCTTCTTCATCACCCATGTATCGAGAAAACTGACCTTGTTCTGATCGCAGTGGACAGTGAGTTCAATGGTAGTACATCTAGTGTGTAACTCGGCTACAAAGGCATCAAGGCTCGAACGTGGCCCCCGCCACAGCAAAAAAATGTCGTCTATGTAGCGTCGCCATAATAGCGCATGCTTACAAAAAAGAGAACTGGAGTAAACAAAAGCCTCCTCGTATAAACCCATAAAAAGATTAGCATAGGAGGGGGCCACGTTCGAGCCCATCGCCGTGCCTCTGCGCTGCACATAAAACGTTGACTCAAAAAGAAAATAATTATTTCTCAATATAAACTCTAAGAGTAACATGAGAAATTTTCTTTGTGCAACATCAAAATCCGTATATAACATTAGATAGAAGTCAACAGCCTCCAAACCCCCCTCATGGGGTATGGCAGTATAGAGGCTGCCGACGTCCATAGTCACAAGCCAAGTCTCATCATCCACATTATCAAACCCTTCAATGGTCTCCAAAAATTGTTTGGTGTCTCTAATATAAGAATGCAGATTCACCACCATGGGGCGTAGTATCTTATCAAGAAAGGTGGCGATATAATCAAATCTTTTTCAGACATTAACCTCCCTGGCGGTTTATTAAAATCCGCCAGGGGGCAGCAAATACGTTTTTTTAATTTTTTTTTTCTTTTTCATGTAGCGAGACAATGTCTCGCTACATGATAGCCGCTGCCGAGCGGCATCCCCCCAGCCCCTCCGATCGCCTTCGGCGATCAGAGATCAAGAGATCCCGTTCAAAGAACGGGATCTCTTGGAGGGCTTCCCCCGTCGCCATGGCGACGGGGCGGGATGACGTCACCGACGTTGTGACGTCAAAGGGGAATCCGATCCACCCCACGGCGCTGCCTGGCACTGATTGGCCAGGCAGCGCACGGGGTCTGGGGGTGCGGCTGCGGCAACGCGTATAGCGGCGGATCGGCGGGTAGCGGCGGCGATCGGAGGTTACATGCAGCTAGCAAAGTGCTAGCTGCGTGTAACAAAAAAAAATTATGCAAATCGGCCCAGCGGGGCCTGAGCGGTGCCTCCCGGCGGCATAGCCCGAACTCAGTTCGGGCTTACCGCCAGGGAGGTTAAAAGGGAATATAAGCTTCCCACAACTAATCAATTTACATGGCAGAGAATGACTAGTTTCCTGAGGTCAAATAAGATTAAAATTCCTGAAATTAATAGCCATATTATTACAATGCTAAATTCAATTATCCCAATCAAGGGGGGAATAGCATTATGGTACAATGATATCATGTCCAGCTCACGTTCCCCCATTGAAAAATATATTCAAACCTGGTCATATGACCTAGATATCAACTTATCAGTGGAACAAATAACAAGAACAACGAAGAAAATACTGAAGCTATCCAACTGCAATTCGCATTGGGAGCAGTGGTGCTCAGCAGAGCTCGAATATTCGAGTAGCTCGAATATTCGAGCTCTTTTTCAGCTATTCGAGCTCGGTATTCAAGCTCCGAATAGCTGGAGCTATTCGAATGGGCTATTCGAGTGAACTCGAATAGCCCATTCACTATTCGCGCTATTCGAGCTAACAGCGCTATTCGAGCTCGAATACCGAGCTCGAATAGCGTCATAGCCCAGATTGATGTCCTTAGAGCCAATCAGAGGGCTCCCAGGCCCTCTGACGGCAGCCAATCACTGAGGGGGACCCTGGCCAGCCCCTACCCTATAAATAGCGGCCGCCATGTTCCGTTTCTCCGTCCTTGCCCGACTTTGCACAGAGAGAGAGATCTGCTCCTTTGTGCGTTGGCTTAGCAAGAGCTTTATTGTGGTCATTTACCTAGCGTTTTTGCTCACATACACCTCCTATATACACCTATATTGTTGTTAGTTAGATAGACATTGTATTTTAGTTAGTAGCTTTTGTGTTACATAGAGAGAGACTCAGACAGCTGCTGCAGGCTTACAGCTTTAGGCCTCAGGGCCTTGCCTGTGTGGGCAGCTGTTCTCTCCTGTCCTCTGTTTATTTCTCATCTATACCAGTATTTCTGCTGTCCTTTAGTACTGATTGATTGTATTTTGTATTGTAGTTATATACTGTAACTGTACTAGGACACTCACTCTGTCACTGTTCATAGGCTACTAGCTCCTGCGTGTGCGTGCACTCACTGTCTGTGTACTGTACACACACTCTATTTCCTTCTGAATAGTTATATACTGTAACTGTACTAGGACACTCACTCACTGACACTGTTCATAGGCTACTAGCTCCTGCATGTGCGTGCACTCACTGTGTACTGTAGTGTACACACACTCTATTTCCTTCTGAATAATTATATACTGTAACTGTACTAGGACACTCACTGTCACTGTTCATAGGCTACTAGCTCCTGCGTGTGCGTGCACTCACTGTCTGTGTACTGTAGTGTACACACACTCTATTTCCTTCTGAATAGTTATATACTGTAACTGTACTAGGACACTCACTGTCACTGTTCATAGGCTACTAGCTCCTGCGTGTGCGTGCACTCACTGTCTGTGTACTGTACACACACTCTATTTCCTTCTGAATAGTTATATACTGTAACTGTACTAGGACACTCACTGACTGTCACTGTTCATAGGCTAGCTCCTGCGTGTGCGTGCACTCACTGTCTGTGTACTGTAGTGTACACACACTCTATTTCCTTCTGAATAGTTATATACTGTAACTGTACTAGGACACTCACTCACTGACACTGTTCATAGGCTACTAGCTCCTGCGTGTGCGTGCAATCACTGTCTGTGTACTGTAGTGTACACACACTCTATTTCCTTCTGAATAGTTATATACTGTAACTGTACTAGGACACTCACTGTCACTGTTCATAGGCTACTAGCTCCTGCGTGTGCGTGCACTCACTGTCTGTGTACTGTAATGTACACACACTCTATTTCCTTCTGAATAGTTATATACTGTAACTGTACTAGGACACTTACTGTCACTGTTCATAGGCTACTAGCTCCTGCGTGTGCGTGCACTCACTGTCTGTGTACTGTACACACACTCTATTTCCTTCTGAATAGTTATATACTGTAACTGTACTAGGACACTCACTCATTGACACTGTTCATAGGCTACTAGCTCCTGCGTGTGCGTGCACTCACTGTCTGTGTACTGTAGTGTACACACACTCTATTTCCTTCTGAATAGTTATATACTGTAACTGTACTAGGACACTCACTGTCACTGTTCATAGGCTACTAGCTCCTGCGTGTGCGTGCACTCACTGTCTGTGTACTGTACACACACTCTATTTCCTTCTGAATAGTTATATACTGTAACTGTACTAGGACACTCACTGTCACTGTTCATAGGCTACTAGCTCCTGCGTGTGCATGCACTCACTGTCTGTGTACTGTACACACACTCTATTTCCTTCTGAATAGTTATATACTGTAACTGTACTAGGACACTCACTGTCACTGTTTATAGGCTACTAGCTCCTGCGTGTGCGTGCACTCACTGTCTGTGTGCTGTACACACACTCTATTTCCTTCTGAATAGTTATATACTGTAACTGTACTAGGACACTCACTCACTGACACTGTTCATAGGCTACTAGCTCCTGCGTGTGCGTGCACTCACTGTCTGTGTACTGTAGTGTACACACACTCTATTTCCTTCTGAATAGTTATATACTGTAACTGTACTAGGACACTCACTGTCACTGTTCATAGGCTACTAGCTCCTGCGTGTGCGTGCACTCACTGTCTGTGTACTGTACACACACTCTATTTCCTTCTGATTACTGATTGATTATTGTAATTTCTGGTTGTACTTACTGTTACTACTTACTGTACTAGTAGGGACACTCAGTCACTGTTCATAGGCTAGCTCCTGCGTGTGCGTGCACTCACTCACTGTCTGTGTACACACACTCTATTTCCTTGTGATTATTACTACTGATTATTGTAACTTCTAGTTGTACTTACTGACTCTGTTACTACTTACTTACTGTACTAGACACTCACTCAGTCACCTCGCCCACCAACCCACTCCATTAAAGTACCCCACTTTTCACCCGCCCTTTTAAAAAACTTTTGTGTTTACGCCCAAAACATCGAAGATGTCTGGAAGTGGCAGCCAGCGCGGTCTGGGCAAGGGGAAGGGCAGCAAGGGAATCAGGAGGAGAGGGAGCAGCATTGTGGCAAGCCGCGGGCGCGGCCACGCCACCATGCACAGTTCCGCAGCAGCAGCAGCGTCAGTGGCTAACATTCCTCCTATAGCCACTGGCCGTGGACGCCTTGGGCGCCGCCCAGCAGGAGCATCTGCAACTCACGCTGCAGAGACACAGCAGCAGCAGCGTGTAGCACCTGCTCCTATTTTCCTCCAGCCGGGTCGGAAACGTCCCATTGAGGAAAAGGATGCAGACACTGTGGTGCAACTGATGACGGAGGATGAGCAGCCCGCCATCAGCTCTGCATCCGAGGCCTCCACCCTCACCACCACCACCACCACCCCTGTTCGCAGCAGCCGCCCAGAAGGGCCTGGGGAGGAGGCCAGTTCACCGTCAGTCGCCGAACTGTCACTCAGCACTCTTTTGACCCCAGGCATGATGAGTCAATTGTCTGCTGTTGTTGGCGATTTGGAGGAGGAGATGCTGATGGGCACTTTGGGGGATGAGGGATTGGACAGCAAGACTGTGGCGACAGTCAAGCAGCCCATCCATGCATCAGGAGAGGAGTTTGGGGGGTCATCATCCCAGCAGGACATGTTTCAGGAGGGGGAGGATGATGATGACACGTTGACAGACAGAGACTGGGTGCCACCAGCTCCAGGGGATGTCGTCATCAGCAGCTCTGAGGAGGAGGAGGAGGAGGAGGATGCGCTTGTGGGCCTTGCAAGGAGGCGCATCATTGCAAGCATTGGCAGCAGTAGGCAGGTCCCCCAGCCTGCTGGTGTCTCAGGCTCAGCAGCAGCAGCAGCAGCAGCATCTGCCAGTACCACCACCAGCCGCACCCAAGCCCCCCCCCCAACCAACACAGGGAGACAGGAAGCAGCGGTTCCATGCCGTAGGGGGTTGTTTTTGTCACCAATCTGGCGCTTTTTCACCATGCCCACAGTGTACAGCAAGTACGCCACTTGCAACCACTGTCAGCGGAAGTTGAGCAGAGGTGCAGACCCCTTAAAGTTCAGCACCAGCTCGCTCATCAACCACCTTGCTGCGAAACATTTCCACCAGCATGAGGAGTTCCAGAGGCTGAAGGCATCTGGTGCTGGCAGTGGCACCACACCCATCACTGCACAGCCTTCAGCAGCAGCAGCAGCAGCAGCAACAGCAGCCACCCGCCCTCCTGCTCCTCCAGCAGCACCAGCAGGAGTGCGGAAACGCACTGCTCCTCCCCCCTCTGCAACTCCTGCCGCCGACACTGAGGCCTGTTCTGGCAGCCAGTCCTCAGTGGCCTCCTCTGCTGTGTCTGCTGATTCCCGTGCCAGCAAAAGGCCACGCCAGAGCCTTTTGAGCGAGTCCTTCCAGGGGGTGGTTAGGGCTCTGCCTCCCAGCAGCCGTCGCGTGCGGCAGCTGAACGGCTTGCTGGCACGGGCCATGTGCTCCCAACTCCTGCCGTACACGCTCGTGCAGGAGGGGAGCGACATTCGTGCGCTGCTTGCTTGCGCAGCCCCAGACTGGCAGCTCCCCAGCAGACACTTCTTCGCCCGCAAGGCCATTCCTGCACTGCACCGCTTTGTGATGGCCAATGTGGAGCGAGGGCTGGAGCACGCGGTTGGTGAAAGGGTCCATGTCACCATGGACTCCTGGAGCAGCCGCTTCGGGACAGGCCGCTACCTGTCCTTCACTGTCCACTGGGTCAGCTTGGTGGAAGGGGGTGAGGATGGGAGAGCAGCAGCGGGCACAGCAGCAGCAGCAACACAGTGGGTGGTGCCACCCCGCAGGGTCGGGGGAACTGCAGCAGGTTCCTCCGATCCTCTGCCATCCTCCGGCACACCTGGCAAAACCCCCCGCCTCAGCAGCAGCGTAAAGGCCCGCCACTGCCAAGCGTTGCTGCACTTGGTCAGCCTTGGGAAGACCAAGCTGACGGCAACCCATGTGTTGGCCAAACTCCAGGAGCAGGAGAGGATTTGGCTGACCCCCAGAGGCCTCAGAGTCGGAGAGGTGGTGGCCAACAATGGGGCCAATCTGGTTGCCGCAATAGACAGGGGAAACCTGACCCACATCCCCTGTCTTGCCCACATGCTGAACCTGGTGGTGCAGAAGTTCTTGCGCACCTACCAGGGGATGGGCGAACTGCTGGAAACGGCAAGGAACGTTGTGCGTCACTTCCGGCGCTCGGCTGCAGCCTGTGCGAGCCTGGAAGACGTGCAAAAGGAGCTGGAGCTGCCACGCCATTGGCTGATCCTTGACGTTCCGACTCGCTGGAACTCCACCCTGGCGATGTTGGAGCGTCTGGTTGAACAGAAGCACGCTGTCAACCAGTACCTTGCCCAGGCCACTGTTTCCGCCGCTCAGAGAAGGGACAGGACCAGCAACATCCCGTCCATCGTCCCCGATGATGACTGGAGGCACATGCAGCAGGTGTGCTTAGTGCTGGCTCCCTTTCTGCAGGCCACTAACATGGTGAGCAGGGACCATGCTATGGTCTGCGAGTGGGTGCACCTGGTTTGTCTGCTGAACAGGGCCCTCGATGCTTTGCTGGAACAGGGAGCGGCAGCCTTGGACCAGCAGGAGAGGCAAGCAGCTGCACAGTCCACCTCTGAGGGGGAGGAGGAGGAGGACTTGGTGGAGGTCCCTGACCTTGCTGCTGATGAGGGGGATCAGCACAGCGCAGCTGAGTTGGTGCGGGGGTGGAGAGAGGATGAGGCGGCATAGGAGGAGGATGAGGAGGACAGCACTGCCGTCGATGTGCCAGCAGACATGGCCCGCCTCTTCCCAATGGCAGCGCACATGCTGACGTGCCTGCACAGGGACCCCAGGGTGATCCAGATGAAGCAGAGGGAGGACATCTGGATCAGCATGATGTTGGACCCGCACCTCAAGGGGAAGTTGAGCCAGTTCCTGCCGCCTGCAGGAGGAGACCTAGCGCAACAAATAAGGAGCTTGCAGCAGGCCCTTGTTGAGCGCTTGGAGGAAGCCTTCCCCCAGCCTTCCACCCCCACTGTCCAGCCAGCACAGAGGCAGCAGCAGGTGCCTGCATCCAGCAGCAAGCGCCCCACAGACCTGCTGTCTCTCAGCCACGACCTCTACAGGACTGTAGAGGCTCTGGCAGCAGTGACTAGAGAGGAGGTGCATGCAGCAGCATCCTCCTCCGGTCACAGCCAGCGCCTGACCCGCATGGTGGCTGACTACATGGGGTCCTACAGCGGGCTTGACAGCGATGCCCCTGTTGATCCCATGGAGTATTGGGTCAAGCGCCAGGAGATCTGGAGCGAGCTGGCGCAGTACGCCCTGGAAGTGCTGTCCTGCCCCCCTTCCAGCGTGCTGTCCGAGCGCTGCTTCAGTGCAGCTGGTGGCGTGGTCACCGAGAAACGCTCACGTCTGTCTCACAAGTCTGTGGACAGACTGACGTTTCTCAAGATGAACCAGGCGTGGGTGGAAGGCGAGTTCCTGGCCCCTGTTGTCGGCCAGAGGGGGACATGAACTGGCTGCCGGAACTTAGAACCATCGTTAATGTGCCTTACCACCCTTTACCACCTCCTGGCTCCTGCTCACTAAGCCAGCCTGGTTCACTTTGACTATTACGTCGCCTGCAGCCACACATTTTACAACTACAGTGGGCTGCTGTGTACTGCCCTTCTGCTGTCTGTCTGGGTTTCCCACTGACAGGGTACACAGATTTACATTCTGCTGCCACTCTGCCACCAGCTATTACGTCAAAAAATAGCTATATATCTGTGTAATTTGTTTTACAAACAAAACCAAAAAACCATAAAAAAAAAAAAGGTTTAATTTTTTAGAGGTGCCCGGGTTGAAAACTGTGTTGTCCCAGTTGTGTATTGGACACGATGTGGGCTGCATGACCGCTGTCTGGGACCTCCTGTTGTGTTTATTTACAGCCCTGGTATCACCCGTTAGGTACCAGGGCTATTATGTCACGCTGCCTGCCTGCTGCCACACTCACACTACTCCTCCATTCCTCCTGCTGCTGCTGCTGTCTGTCTGTGTTTCCCACTGCCAGGGTACACAGAATTACATTCTGCTGCCACTCTGCCACCAGCTATTACGTCAAACAATAGCTGCTCACATTACTCCTCCATTCCTCCTGCTGCTGCTGCTGTCGGTCTGTGTTTCCCACTGCCAGGGTACACAGAATTACATTCTGCTGCCACTCTGCCACCAGCTATTACGTCAAAAAATAGCTATATATCTGTGTAATTTGTTTTACAAACAAAACCAAAAAACCATAAAAAAAAAGGTTTAATTTTTCAGAGATGCCCGGGTTGAAAACTGTGTTGTCCCAGTTGTGTATTGGACACGATGTGGGCTGCACGACCGCTGTCTGGGACCTCCTGTTGTGTTTATTTACAGCCCTGGTATCACCCGCTAGGTACCAGGGCTATTATGTCACGCTGCCTGCCTGCTGCCACACTCACACTACTCCTCCATTCCTCCTGCTGCTGCTGCTGTCTGTCTGTGTTTCCCACTGCCAGAGTACACAGAATTACATTCTGCTGCCACTCTGCCACCAGCTATTACGTCAAACAATAGCTGCTCACATTACTCCTCCATTCCTCCTGCTGCTGCTGCTGTCGGTCTGTGTTTCCCACTGCCAGGGTACACAGAATTACATTCTGCTGCCACTCTGCCACCAGCTATTACGTCAAAAATAGCTATATATCTGTGTAATTTGTTTTACAAACAAAACCAAAAAACCATAAAAAAAAAAGGTTTAATTTTTCAGAGGTGCCCGGGTTGAAAACTGTGTTGTCCCAGTTGTGTATTGGACATGATGTGGGCTGCACGACCGCTGTCTGGGACCTCCTGTTGTGTTTATTTACAGCCCTGGTATCACCCGCTAGGTACCAGGGCTATTATGTCACGCTGCCTGCCTGCTGCCACACTCACACTATTCCTCCATTCCTCCTGCTGCTGCTGCTGTCTGTCTGTGTTTCCCACTGCCAGGGTACACAGAATTACATTCTGCTGCCACTCTGCCACCAGCTATTACGTCAAACAATAGCTGCTCACATTACTCCTCCATTCCTCCTGCTGCTGCTGCTGTCGGTCTGTGTTTCCCACTGCCAGGGTACACAGAATTACATTCTGCTGCCACTCTGCCACCAGCTATTACGTCAAAAAATAGCTATATATCTGTGTAATTTGTTTTACAAACAAAACCAAAAAACCATAAAAAAAAAAAAAGGTTTAATTTTTCAGAGGTGCCCTGGTTGAAACCTGTGTTGTCCCAGTTGTGTATTGGACACGATGTGGGCTGCACGACCGCTGTCTGGGACCTCCTGCCTGCTGTGTTTATTTACAGCCCTGGTATCACCGCTAGGTACCAGGGCTATTATGTCCCGCTGCCTGCCTCATTGACTGCCTGCTGCCACACACTCATCCTCCTCCTCCTGCTGCTGAATTTACCTCCTGCTGTCTGTGTGTTTCCACTGCCAGGGAGCACATACAATGACGCTTCCAACATGCGTGCGCCACCAGCTATTTGTTACGCTCAAAAATAGCTGCATTTCTTTTAAAAAAAAATTGAAAAGAGAAATAAGTGAAGAAGAAGAAGACGATATAGAAAAAGAAGGAGAAGAAGAAGAAGGAGAAGAAGAAGAAGAAGAAGAAGAAGAAGAAGAAGAAGAAGAAGAAGAAGAAGAAGAAGAAGAAGAAGAAGAAGAAGAAGAAGAAGGAGAAGAAGAAGGAGAAGAAGAAGGAAAAGAAGGAGAAGAAGAAGAAGATGAAGAAGATGAAGAAGAAGAAGAAGAAGAAGAAGAAGAAGACGATATAGAAAAAGAAGGAGAAGAAGAAGAAGAAGAAGAAGAAGAAGAAGAAGAAGAAGAAGAAGAAGAAGAAGAAGAAGAAGAAGATGAAGAAGATGATGATGAAGAAGAAGAAGATGAAGAAGAAGAAGATGAAGAAGATCAAGAAGAAGAAGATGAAGAAGAAGATGGAGAAGATGAAGAAGATGAAGAAGATGAAGAAGAAGATGAAGAAGATGAAGAAGATGATGAAGATGAAGAAGAAGAAGATGAAGAAGATGATGAAGATGAAGAAGAAGAAGATCAAGAAGATCAAGAAGAAGAAGATGAAGAAGATCAAGAAGAAGA